>NC_041392.1:255783797-255813175 GCF_002162155.2 Triticum dicoccoides | reverse complement strand
CTCGTCGCCGGCCGCCGCTCTGCCTCCACCGCGCCGGTGCCGCCCCGTCGCCTCGTCGCCGGAGACGACCCCGCCACCTCGGCGCCGCCCTGCGCCTCCTCAACTCCGGCAGCTGCTCCCGTCGACGCCGGTGAGAGCTCCGGCCGGTCCGCCAAGCCCGGCCGTCTTCCTCCTCCTCCGGTGCCCTCCAAGTCCCACTCCGGCGGCCCACCTCCGAATCCGGCAAACCTCGGGAAACGTGCCCCGGATCTGGATCTGAGATCCCGTCTCAGTTGACTTTTCTGCCTGAAACCTAATTATTTGCTCATGTTCATCGCATCGTAACTTTGCATCCGTAGCTCTGTTTGGGGCATATAGCATATCAAAATGTTTGTCTCAGAGAGTACATCATTTCATCTCATTGCATCATTTTCATTTGAGTTCATCTTGATTCCCGAAATGCTGTTAGAAGAGTGCTATTTGAGATAATTGTCAGATCTGCTGCTCCAATTAGATATTTGTCATTTTTGCCATGATTATTGTGTGCATGATATGCCCATGAGCTCTACATATGTTTTGTTAAGGGTTTTTCCATCTATCCAGAGGTGCAACCCATGCATTTTTGTGATGTGTGTGGTGACTAGCACAAGCTTGCAAAGTGAGGCATTTGTTAATGTTGATTTCAGGGACTTAGCATTTCCACTAAGTCTGACCTGTTTATCTCATATGGCCATATGTTCATGTTGTTTCCTAGTGATGCGTGCCTCTTTTGAGGATGATCAGTAAGGATGATTTGTTAATCTTGTAGTGCTCTATCCATCCATGTCTTTGTTTGAAATTATGGAGCACCCTAGCTTGAGTCAATCAAGCTCTACTTTTGTCATTTCGTGAATCTGGGCAGATTATCTACTTGTTAGCGATTTTGCCGAGGATGTTGTAGTTGATCTGTGCATGCTATGTTATTGTTCTTGCCATTTATAGCTTGTATTTTGTGTATTCTTGATGGGTGCATGCTTAGATTGTCATGACTTGCTCTGCTCTGTAGTGAGTGCATCGAGCTCGTAAACATGCCTACTTGATATCTGTTTCAGCATGCTCCAGTTTTCACTAAGTCTGAGAATTGATTATGTTTTTGCCACGTTCGCATGCTCGCAAATGTATTTTCTGATCCCTTTTGGCTCAAGGTCACTAAGGGACTTTTGTTAAGCTCTATGAGTAGCTCCATGCCATGCTTTACTTTGCCATGTTCAGGTCATGTAGCATATTGTTTTCATGCTCCAAAGTGTGCTATCTGATCTGAAATTCCAGACAAGTGTTAATTTCACCAAGTCTAAGATCTGTTTACCAAATGCATTTTTGTCATGCTTGTTTGAACCTGTTAATGGATGAATTGGCCATTGCTCAGTGCTAGACTTTTGTTAAGCATCTTGAATGGATCCCTGCCATGTATTTTGATGCCATGTTTGAGTGCTGTAGCATGTTCATGTTGTTGCATTTAGATGGCTACTCGCTGTAAATCACAGAACGTGGTCATATTTGAATTGCTTGCCATTTCCAAACCGTAACTCCGATTCCGGCGTTCCTTATATCGTTTTCAAACGATTTCATCTCATCTTTCCAGTGGCACACTTGGATTTCCAAGTTGAGGCCAGGTTCATGCATTCCTTGTCAAATCTTGCATATGCATCCCGCATAGCATACCATCCTTGCATCATATTGTTTGAGCATTGCATGTGGTTGATTGTGTTCCGTTTGCTTGTTTGTCTTGTTTGGGTAGAGCTGGGAGACGAGTTCGCTAACGAGGAGCCCGTTGAGTTTGCTTTCGAGGATCCAGTCAACTCTGACAACCTTGCAGGCAAGATGATCATACCCTCGAAATCACTACTATCTTTGCTTTGCTAGATGCTCGCTCTTTTGCTATGCCTATGCTACGATGCCTACCACTTGCTTATCATGCCTCCCAAATTGCCATGTCAAATCTCTAACCCACCATGTCCTAGCAAACCGTTGATTGGCCATGTTAGCGCTTTGCTCAGCCCCTCTTATAGCGTTGCTAGTTGCAGGTGAAGATTGGAGACCGTTCCTTGTTGGAACATTATTTTACTTGTTGGGATATCATTATATTGCCATGTTATCTTAATGCATCCATATACTTGGTAAAGGGTGGAAGGCTCGGCCTCTCGCCTAGTGTTTTGTTCCACTCTTGCCGCCCTAGTTTCCGTCATATCGGTGTTATGTTCCCGGATTTTGCGTTCCTTACGCGGTTGGGTTATAATTGGAACTCCTTGATAGTTCGCCTTGATTAAATCTTTTCCAGCAATGCCCAACCTTGGTTTTAGCATTTTCCACCTAGCCTCTTTTTCCCTTGGGTTTCCGGAGCCCGAGGGTCATCTTATTTAAACCCCCCCCCCCCCGGGCCAGTGCTCCTTTGAGTGTTGGTCCAACCTAGAGCCCCTTGCAGTGTCACCTCGGGGAAACTTGAGGGCTGGTTTTAGTTGTACGGATTGCTTATCCGATTGTGCCCTGAGAACGATATATGTGCAGCTCCTATCGGGATTTGTCGGCACATTCAGGCGGTGTTGCTGGATTTGTTTTAACCTGTCGAACTGTCTTGAAGAACCGAGGTATCGAGTCTGATCGGAACGTCTCGGGAGGAGGTCTATTCCTTCGTTGATCGTGAGAGCTTGTCATGGGCTAAGTTGGGACTCCCCTGTAGGAATTTGAACTTTCGAAAGCCGTGCCCGCGGTTATGGGCAGATGGGAATTTGTTAATGTCCGGTTGTAGATAACTTGAACCTTAATTTAATTAAAATGAATCAACAGTGTGAGTTACCGTGATGGTCTCTTCTCGGCCGAGTCCGGGAAGTGATCACGGTGTTGGAGTAATGCTTTCGCAGGTTGTTCTCTAGTTGCTCGCTCGCGCTTTGCCTCCTCTTCTCGCTCTCTTTTGCGAACAGGATAGCCACCATATATGCTAGTCGCTTGCTGCAGCTCCACATATTTTTCCCTTGCCTTACCTATTAAGCTTAAATAGTCTTGATCGCGAGGGTGCGAGATTGCTGAGTCCCTGTGGCTCATAGATTACTTCCAAACCAGATGCAGGGCCTGATGATTCCGCTCCAGATGACGCGCTTGAGCTCAAGTGGGAGTTCGACGAGGACTCTCAATAATACTACGTGTCTTTCCCTGATGATCAGTAGTGGTGCCCGGTTGGGGTGATCGGGACCGTGTCGCATGTTGGGTTTATCTTTCATTTTGGCGCCGTAATCAGGCCATGAGTGTTTGGATGTTGTAATGCTATTTATGTTCTTGATTGACGTGGCGAGTGTAAGCCAACTATGTATCTCCCCTTTATTATTTATATTACATGGATGTTGTGAAGATTGCCTAACTTGCGACATTGCTTTCAATGCGGTTATGTCTCTAAGTCGTGCCTCGACACGTGGGAGCTATAGCCGCATCGAGGGCGTTACACTCAGCCACTTCATCACCTGCTCCAGCTCGTTCTTGATGATCCCTCATCAGGATGTGTCGGGGCCAACCGTGGCCTTCCCATCTCAAGCTCGGTACTCTACCCCTCATCTATTTATCTCTAGAAATTGACTTGCGCTACAATTGATTTCAAGCAACTAACGAACTAACGAATAGCAAACGTGCTTGCATTCTCCTCGTCCATTTGCATCTTGCAAGAAAGACAGTACTTTTCCTCATGTCTTCCTTTCTTTCTACATGACCAAACTGCACCACATATACAACACATGCAGATATGCTACACCTCGGTTACTATGCTAGACATGCATATTGTTTGCTAATTTTTTCCTGGTACTTTCTTATTTCTTTTGTAAAAATATATCTGAAGCACCATTAGAACACAATATAAAATCCAATTTATTCAATATAATAAAATCCACTAAATAATGCCAGTAAAGTATATACAAATTTGCACTTCCATTACTTTGAACGAAAAATATACATACATCCGCGTCCACTACTCCTTTCAAACAATGATAAAACATGATCACTTGTCCGTCTTTCAGCGGACAATCTTTGACTCCTCTAGTGACCTGGGAGCTGCGGAGATCACTCCTCAATTGACTTAGCTGTTTGTTTATCTAAACAATAAAAGGCTTAGCTTTTCGTTAATTTCAGTCTTGCAGAGTTGCAGCCCCTCAAGTATTTGGTCTCTGTATTTTCTTGTTTTTTGTCAGTGCCTTGTTTCCTAATTATCCGATGTATTTTCTTGTAGAGTCAGGCTTATTCTACCCTAATTCTAGAACATCCTCGAGTTACCTAGCCTCCGTGGTAGCTCCTCCTCCCTTTTGCCGCTCCATGTGCTAGCCTTGAAAATTCCCAATTATATTGTGTCCTTGCATTGTTATGTATGTAGTTCTGATCAATCACACAAATACCTAAAAGTAAAGAATAAAACTAAAGTGAAATTGCTAGGAAAATGTCAAGAAATCACATACTGCTAGTTAGGGCATCCGAATATCACATTATACTATCCTCTACAATGGTTACATGTAAAGCAAATTTGGAGGCATATACAACTAAAAAGTAAATCATTGTATCATGGAAATGACATACAAATATGGACCATGGAATAAAATACTATTGGAAGGCATGTCTCAAGGATTGTTTAGAAACTTGATCACTATATCATGAAAATGATATTGCAAGAGCTGACCTTTCCCTTGGGCACATTCCCATGCTTTGACTAAAATAGAGCATTTGCAGTTCCTGCTTGGACGCTCACGTTCTTTCCGTTTACTCACTTCAGATGCTATCCCCTAATCAAATCAACAGCTAAGCTGATTATCCAGCCAACCAGCTCTACTTTTGTAGTTTGCATTGAACACTCCAAAGGGAAAATTAGAGGGCACCCATGGCTTCAAGGATGAGGTAGTAACAGCAAGGTCGATGAGTAGCGAGAGCGCACCAGACACGGCCGCCCCAGCCCCTCCTCCCCGACGGCACCGCGGAGATTGAGCCGCTGCCGCACAGGGAGAGCCAAAGGAGCCGGTCAGGGAGATAGTACTGGCACACGTCGTTGTACACACAAGGAGTTAGTACGGTCACACTTCATCCTCCATTAACTCTGACATGGGCATGTAAGCGCCTGCTATAGAAAACGGGCGTGTAAAAATCCGCACGAGAATGCAAAGAAAATGGACAGTAAGGGCTTTGTTAAAAATGGTGCATCTAGTTGGTTAACAAACTGCAGCTCAAAGAAAAAAAATCAATTACTTGGTAAAAATGTCCCAATAATTCCTTGCCAGAAGTTATGTTGCAACAAAGATTAATTTTAAATTACCAATCACCTCCAAGCATGTTCTTACGTCCAGCCAAAGCTATGGCACCTTCATCAGGAAATAATATATTTCAAACATGAGTACATGACTCACGTAGCTAGTTCCATATACGTACCCTGGGTGTATACACTACTGCAATTTCAGGCGACAGTGTGATGCTATCCGTTAGTGAAGCTCCATGAATGCTCCATTTATTTATTCAATCAAGGCATTTATATCTTCCCCCATTCTCCCATCATCTATTTCTCACCTGCAAAGACATCAGACAATCAATAATGTAGAAGAGCCATCGTTATTTTTAACTACTTAAGGGCAGCCAGCCATAGGAACATAGCAGGTACTGAACCAAATAATAACAAAGAGATACAAAGGATTTTGAATTTTTAAACCACAGTTAGTCTATGAAGAGCATCTATATAGCAAACAAATATGAACTTTCACAACAATAAGGAATGACAAGTAATTACTTTGCTCCCTTAATAGTTGATACTGGTATGCACCCATATGATTTTTCTGAAATTAGTACCTTCAATGGACCAATATTAGTATTATCAGTGGGCCAATATCTACTCCAACATGAAAAACAAATCGTGGTGTAAAAAGTGATATACAGCTGGTCCAACTTATTCAAGAGATTAACAAAGAAAGAAAATCTCCGCAATTAGAGTATATAGCTTGCGTCTGAAGATATGGACATGCTTAGATATTTGTTAAATAAGTAAGCAATATCAAACTTGAGGTATGTATGACTGAAGAAGAAGCAAAACATCTGCATTAAGAATTCAAAGCCAACGAAGGAAATGCAGAGGATCAGACATCTACAATAAGTAGACTGGGGGCCCATATATACCAATGAGTTCTTATGTTCTTCATGGAGCTGAAATCACTCACAAACTCAGTTAAGGAGGGAGATAGAAATGCTAATTACTCTGCCATATGGAAATAGCAATACATGAGAGAGCAGTCACTGGAAAATCTGGGATCCTGGTTTATATGCACGAACACTGATGGCCTGACTTACAAGCATGAACAAATAAGGTTAACCTCTGGAGGCTAGGTGATTTATATGCACGTTTGGCTGCCGGTGAGCTACAACTGGTGCGTGTAGTATGCACTGCTTGCCGGTGGCAGCGACGGAGAAGGGGCCATTCGGATTAGATCAGAGGGCTAGGGTTTGTACGGGGAGGAAGCAAAGTTCTTAATTTCCTGGTTGGCCAAACAAGCATGTGCTTCAGGAACAATTCATATTTTTCATTGATTGATAAGCTTCTAATCTTGATAAGAAAATGAGCTGATGTTTACATCAAAAGAAGGGAATAAGAGCAATACTGTGGATATAGCCATCATTTTTGTACAGGTAAGAAAGGTATCATCTTTCCGGATAAACTCTTCTTATTTAATTACTCATTTAAACATCTCCTAATGTTCCTGGTCATGTAAGCAAATATTAAACCTCATCTCCTTCGAGGGACAAAAAAATCAATGTTCATTTTCACATTGACTGAGTAAATTTATTGTTCCTGAAAACAATTGAATGCATAATGTAGTTTATGAAAAGATTTCAAATTGTGCTGATCCAATTTTCAGTTTCAAGGAATGGCATATGTATAGCATATAGCCTACGACTTGTGATCATGACATATTTACTTGCCTGGCAATGTTAAATAAATTAAAAATTCTGAAGTGCAATGGCACCTTACTCCACACAAAGCGTTTAAGATAACTTCATTTACATAGTAATACAATTTTTTTTTGAAGAGGACCATGTCTTCTGAAGGGGAGACATACCTTCTTGACAGCCTTCACATTTTTCCTACATGGCCAGCTACAAAGAATCTCAGGTGCCATATACAGAGTAAGAATTAGCAAAGCTTGCAAGAATAATACTTGTGAATGAAATCTTGGATTCACCACAATTTTCAGCGAGTCAATTGAAGTCTTAAAAATGCTTTTAATTATTCAGGAAAAAATCCTAAACAAAACTTAGGAACAAAGAAGCTAATCTCCAATGTGAATCATTAAAATTGATCTGTCCAGGGACTTGATCGTTGGAGCATTTGCCCATTCGGCAAGTATATAAATACATCAAGAAATACATGAAGTCGATGCAAGTTTTCTTGAGCTAATCAAGAGGAGGTGCATTCTCTTTGCATTTGGGAGGCCTTTTAGTTGGTTCAACCATGATAGTAACTAAACACATGAGGCCTTAACTCAAGATGCAAGTAGGTCATCTAACCTAGAAGTGTCACCCATTGTTGGCCAGGGCAACAATCCTAGAGAATTATTACTTATACGGTGTCCAGGGACAGTAATGTAGTACCATGCACTGTAGATATTTGATTCATGGATACAGTCAACTTACGCATATGGCTTCATCGTCGGATTCAAGGGTGCAGGTCCTGGATGGTCGTTGCAAGCTGCGGAGAAAGAAAAACTCAAATTGGCGTCCGTGAGAAATGAGCGCTAGCATAATAAAGGGCAGTTTCATTCATTCATCCATCCATTGAGTGTGGTTCAGTTTTCAGCTAAGAGAGCCAACCAATTTTATTTATGACAACAACTGTAAAAGGACTAAGAATGATAGTTAGATGGGGCAGCGAGGAGAGGAGGAAGGCTAATGGATTCTCACCAGCGCCGCCATAGACGCTAAACAGAATAATAACTCCCAAGCTTATCATTAGGTCAACCTCGCCGTCATCATCGGGACCACACCACTACCTCAGCGCAACCTGGTCCTTTGGTTGAAATTACAACTTTCTTCACCATTGGTTTCATTCATCAAGAGGATTTCCCTACAATTGGAAGAAAACATGCCATTATGCAAACTTCTTAGCACAAAAGTACGTGAAGCTTAGCAAATACTACCTCAAAACATAATCCTCGTAGTAATTCTTTCTGGTCATAACGAAATTACTTGTGAATATAATTAGATTATCATACATTCGATATAAGAAAACACTTTCAGCTTCACATGGGTCAAGTATCTTACTGCTACCTATCATTGTATGATGCTTTAGTTCCAAAAACTCACATGAATCAACTCGATGGCTTTCTTTGAAATAAGAAGAATGTCGCTCCTTATTTTTGCCATTGTTTTTGCTGCTATACTTGCTATTCTCGTTGATGTACAACAAGAACACACATAGTGCAAAGCCCTTTCGTATTGACATGAAAAGGCCGATAGTTCTGTGGTGGCATATATACAATAGCTTTACTCGTACAACCGTACATGCCCTAAATACAGTAGAATGCTTTCAGACTTAAGCACGTGAAGAAAAAACAAACTTACGATGGTGGTGGAGGTCGTTGCTTGATGCAGTGGCCACACACGCGCTGCTTGAGGGCTCATGGCGTACAGTTACTTGGACCCCAAAGGCCACGGCCTTGGATCTGTCAAGAGGAGGTCACGAATTGCTGTTGAGGACATACTGACGGGGGAGAGGCAAGGCCGCTCGTGCTGCCCACAACGCGACCACGTCCTGCCCCGGGGTTCCGCGACGGCAGCGGCAGTGGCGGTGTCGGCCCACAACCACTCGCTGACCTGTGGTTCAGCGATGGCGGCGGCGATGGAGGCCTCTGAGGTTGGATGCCGGAGGCTGGGAAGCCTGGTTCCGCGTTGGTGGCGGTGGCGACGGCGTCATCCCACAACCACGACCTAGGAAAAAGATCGGGGGAGGATAGGATCGAGAGATGGGTCGGATCCGCGATGCCCCAGCAGGTCCACCCCATCAACGACGCGACCGCCCCTCTCCCATCCTCGGTGCCCGCAACACGAGTTGGTGGCTAGGGTTAGCCGTAGGGGCATGCGCAGGGGGGCGACGAGGAGGTGCTGGGGATCAATGGGGGAGACAGGGGTGGAGCCGCACTGGTGGCGGCCGACGCGAGGGGCGGATGGCGTCGGCTGGAATGGGAGGCGGGGGCAGGGCAGGGCGGCGGCGGCAGGCCCTGGCAGGAAGGTGGGAGAAGGGACCGGCTGCGTCTTTTTTCGGCGACGACTCGTGCGGGCAATTGCATCGAGGGCACGAACGCCTGGCTAATTTTCTTAAAACCAACGGAGGGGAGTTGGTCGACGGTACGAAAAAAAATCTACCAAGGTTAACCTACGAAAAAAACCGAACGAAAGTGGTGGGACGAAAATTGACCGGCGGAGACTACCAACTGCTCCATTAGGAGTAGAGATAATCTTGCTCTACCGGCTCAGAGACCAAAAATAGTTCCCCGACAAATTGTTACTCTTCTTAGTCGGGTATGCAAGGAAAACAAATGGTGCCAAGAGCTCAAACTTTTGCTTGGAGGCTTCTTCACCGAGCTCTTCCCATTGGTAAAAGGGCAAGTAAGTTCTCCAAACATATTGTGGGAGAATGTGTTAGATGTGCTACTTTAGAAGATGAAATGCACATGTTTTTTCTATGCCATTTCTCTAAAGCTGCATGGTTCTCCTCTCCTTGGTTCATTAGAACGGAGGTCATTGCAGCAAATCATTATTCAACTCCTCAAATAATCCAGGCTTTGCTCACTTCGGCTCATCCCTATATCAAAGTCACTAGTTTATACACTTTTTGTGGTCTATTTGGAAGGCAAGAAATGATGCTCTATTTGGTAGAAAATTTTGCAAACCATCACAGGTGTTCTCTATAGCTAATGCAATCATGCAGGACTCGAAGCTTGAAGATATGTTTTTGACTCCTCACGAACATCGCTGCACTCGCTCGGTAGACCAACACGTAGTGCCACAACGGGATATTTTTCTGCTTGCGGGTAATGCCATCTTCTGTGATGCTGCTTGAAAAAATGAAGGAAATGTCCAATCATCTCCAGTGGGCATTGGCATCATCACCCAAACTGAAGGCAATCAACATCGCCAACAACTGCATGTCTCTGCTTTGTCTCCACCAGCATCGACTCCCCTGCAGGCTGAAGCATTTGGATTGCATCTTGCTGCGATGCTAGCTGAAGTACTTCGTTTACAAGAACCATGTTTCTACACGGATAGCTCTGTCCTGGCATCGGCGGCAAAGGCGACATCCATCTTCAAGGATGCAGGCTATTGGAGCATTAGGCCCACCCTTGCGGCCATTCGATCATCCCTAACTTTCCATTCCAGCAAGACCAATCATGTCAGTATGCACTATAATATTAAGGCTCGCCATCACGCAAAGCTAGCTCTCAAAATTCAAAATAAGCCTCTAGCTGTTAGGTGTCTTTCTTCAGACACAGGTCTTTGCCTTGGTAGGGATGTTATTTCCCTGTCAAGTGTGAGTCCATTAGCACTCCTCTATGTAAAATGTTGCTAATGGAATAAAAATCTTGCTATGTTTTTAAAAAGGAAAGATTTGAGCTCATATTATGAAAAGATGGCGTATAAAGTATTTATATGAATTTGGTAAATCTTATAACCCAAAGGTCTTTCTAGAAGGTCCTTTGAATTCAATTTCCTCCTAACTTCATAAAAAAATCCTGCAATATGGAGAGGCTCCGAAAGACAGGCTTTAAACGCATGGCCTGTGCGTGGGGATTTGAATCTGATGAAATGTAACCACGTGATCACACTCAAGAGGGAGGATTACGAATTTACGATGCTACCCACCAAACCTGAAGCAGCCGCTGCCGTTCACTTTCCATTTTTCTAATCCCCCCGGAACACTCTAGAAGCCCAATTGGTTCTCTTCTTTAAACCCTGACCCTCATCATCTCCCCCTCGTGCTCTCTCTTTCTCTCGCTCTCGAACCTTCCGAAGTCCAAACCCTAGCGAGCTCCCTTCCGCCTCCCCCAAGACACAAACCTCAGATCTCACCCAGCCCACGCCATGGACGACGACTTCGACATCCCCGCGGGCGACGACATGATGATGGGGGACGGGATGGGTGACTTCGGCGGCGCCGAAGGGCCGGGGATGAAGGTGGGCGAGGAGAAGGAGATCGGGAAGCAGGGGCTTAAGAAGAAGCTGCTCAAGGAGGGCGAAGGATGGGACACCCCCGAGGTCGGCGACGAGGTCGAAGGTATCCGCACTACCACTGCTACAGTATTCCTCTCAAATCGCAGATGCTGCCATGCCGCAGTTCGATCCAGTCCGTGCCCCGCTTTAGGATTCAGATGGAGTGTTGAGTGGTGCGGAGCTAGTGGACAAATTAGGAGAAAAATTTGTACGAGTAGACACCTTGTCTCACGCTGTATGGTCTGTCAATTTTGAATCGTTGCTGCGATGCTGTGATGCGTGAAAGGCTAGTTCGCTCCTCTGGAATCAGTGAGGTGCTTTTTTGGTGGGATGCGGAGTTAGTGGTGAAACTAGGAGAAAATTGTATATGACTTCTCGCATGCTGTCATCTGTGAAGTTCGAATCATTTTTATGACATGGTTTGTGAAGTTTTGAAATTACTAAGATGTTTTACTGTGGGATGCGTAGTTAGTGGTGAAACTAGGAGTAAGTTGCAGACGGCTTCGCTCATGCTCTCATCTGTGAAGTTTGAATCGTTTCTGTGACATTGTCTGAAGTTTCAATCATTTATGTGACATTATGCTAGTTTGATTAGTTTGATCCTTGAGGTGTTCAAGCATCATTCGTTGTTGCTAGCTCTACCACATGGTTATGACCTGCTGTGGAAAGTGTACTTTATGATTAACTTTTTTTTTGCGGATAGCGCTTGAATAATGAAATAACGGGAGTTTTTTTGAATGAAATTGCTCATTAGGGAAATTTATTATTGTTGCCGTTGCTGTTGTGTCACTTATTGTTCCATGCCTGAACAGATTATGTATACTACTCCCTCCGTTCTAAATTACTCGTCGTAGAAATGGATGTATCTAGAACTAAAATACATCTAGATACATCCATTTCTACGACGAGTAATTTGGAACGGAGGGAGTAGCAAATTGCCAGTGCGAACTTGAAAAAAGATCTATTCCTCTTACTTCTTTGGACGAGGTGGGGGAGGGATGGGGCTGATCTGGAGATACTGAGGAGTTTTCTGCAAATGTGGAGCAGAATGCAGGGTTCTTTTTCAAAATTACCACAAGTTACATCGCATGCATTGGGTGCAGATCGGATGGTCAAAAAGGACCGATGACAGAAACACCATCATCAGCAACCGAGTTTTATATGAGTGTATTTATATTTATATTTATGTATTTATAGGAGTGTATAAACTGCTGCATCCTGTTGGCTGAGGATTTGAATAAGTAATTTTTGGCTGATGTACCATTGCGTTGATGTTTCAGTCCATTACACTGGCACCCTCCTTGATGGTAAAAAGTTCGACTCCAGCCGTGATCGTGATGACACGTTCAAGTTCAAGCTGGGACAAGGTTCATTTCTTCCTCCCTTTATTTTTATTATACATAATGTATTCTCATTTTTGGATAAGGTCTTGTAAACGATTTGATTGTGAGCAGTGTGCTGCACATGTTTACCTTTGGCTGGTGCGGTACATAACAGAATTATGGGGTTTCTTGTAGTTGATTAAACTGGGTAATTATTAAACGATCCTTCATTTGACAGGCTAGTTTGTTTTGGGCCTTGTGCTTGTGTGCTAAACAACTTCCTGCGAGCATGTGAGCTTTGGTAATGTGCACATGCAATCACCATTCTTGAACAAATACTGGACTGTAGTTGCTTGACAGAAGTTGCTGATGACCGACTAAATGCTAATTCAGCAAATTTCTGTACCAATGGGTAGTAGCAATCTTGTTCTTTCTTTAGTTTAGTCACGCTCGTCATTTATTAATTATTATAACAAAGTTAATTGCCGCAAGTTTGTTTCTATATGCTCCATGATGTTGGGATTGCACATTCTAGTGTATTTTCGTTACTCAGTTGCTAATTTGTTGCCAACTTATGTCCAGGTCAAGTAATAAAGGGATGGGATCAAGGCATTAAGACCATGAAGAAAGGGGAAAATGCACTTTTCACCATTCCTCCTGAATTGGCTTATGGTGAATCTGGTTCACCCCCAACTATTCCGGCCAATGCCACGCTGCAGTTCGATGTTGAGCTGCTTTCTTGGACCAGTGTCAGGGACATTTGCAAAGATGGTGGCATATTCAAGAAGATATTGAAGGAGGGAGATAAATGGGAGAACCCAAAGGATCCTGATGAAGTATTTGGTAATCTTTGCTAACTGAAACAGCTTCCTATCGCATGTATTCCCCTTCTTATTTGCGTAACCGACATTTCTTGTGTTGTAGTGAAATATGAGGCTCGGCTCGAGGATGGTACTATTGTGTCCAAGTCTGAGGGGGTTGAATTTACTGTTAAAGATGGTGATGCTCTCTCTCTCTCTCTCTCTCTCTCTCTTCCGCTCTTCTCTACACATGTGCAACCTGCTGAGAGTGTTGCACTCAATGCACTGCTTGCTAACAAATTAGAATCTGGTTTCAGGACACCTCTGCCCTGCACTGGCCAAAGCTGTTAAAACCATGAAAAAAGGAGAGAAGGTGCTCCTCACGGTCAAGCCACAGTGTAAGCTTATTTGAGGCTACCTTCCTTTGTATTTTTTCCCTTTTCCCGGGCAGGTTTTTGAACTTTGCATTGGCAGATGGATTTGGTGAGATGGGTAGACCAGCAGCTGGCGACGGAGGTGCTGTGCCACCAAATGCTGGTCTTATTATTGACCTTGAGTTGGTTTCATGGAAGACTGTCACAGAAATAGGGGATGATAAGAAGATCCTCAAAAAAGTTCTCAAGGAGGGCGAAGGATATGAACGTCCCAATGAGGGTGCAGTTGTTACAGGTATACTAGATGATACCCCGCGCGTTGCTGTGGAAATTTTATATTGATAAATAGAAATATTGATGGAGTTCGGAATAGAGAAATCATGATAGTGTTTTATGCTAACAATTAGTGCAAACATCGAAGTTCTTGCCATGGTATGAAACTGAAGCAAACGTACCCAAATGAGAGTTGTTCTGGATTGCAGTTGCACGGCCGGCCATTAGTGCAAGGAATATGGAACAAATTTGTCATTACATCTATAGAATAAGTACTGCTTCATTAGTGATAATGCATGGCAAAGAAGCAAATATAAATTTTTCAAAACAGAAGAGTATTCATTCATGCAGATACATGCACGTACCGGATCATCATGAAATGATCTCGGCCATAATTAAAGTTGATCAACCTAGTGATGGCTAATTGCTGATTTGGGATCAGGAAGAAGGCAGGGTAGATCATGAGAAGCTTGCATGGGTGTGGTTGACAATGTCCTGCATGTGGCGGAAAAAAAAAGTTTATAGGTTACAAATATAAGGTGCACGTTTATTCAACATAAACGTAAATTCAGAGGCAAATTCAGAGATGGGGACTGAATAGTGGCGGAAGGGAGATGAATGGAAAAGATATGACCTGTTCTTTATCTACCAATGAATATTTCTTTGGGGTTTTTGTACGCATTTATCTTTTTATTAAAAGCCTTAACGAAGAGAGAGAGGTCAGAGAAACGGGTGCAGGATGTGGGGAAGGGTTGCAGCCATCGCTGGTTTATAAGGCTGAAAATAAAACGCACGAGGGTGCTAGTCTTCTGTGCGTTGCATCTATTGGAAACGGAAGGCATGATGTGGCACGCATGTATGTTTGGAGATGATGATATGGCAAGATTGCTGAGGTGGATATGCTGCATGTTGAGATAAATAGTTGTAGTGGGGATCAACTTCTTAAGTATATAGGATAAGCTTAACCATGATGGTTATTGTTTTAACTACACACGGCACCGCTGTTTGAGTATGAACTAATTGTTCTGTAATAAGTTACTGAATCGTATCTTTGTCATTGACAGTCAAAATAACTGGAAAACTTCAAGATGGCACAGTATTCTTGAAGAAGGGGCATGATGAACAAGAGCCATTTGAATTTAAGACTGATGAAGGTACCTTTTCTCTTTGCTTTTGTTTGTGCATGTTTTGGTCGCATTAAGTAATCCATTGAACTCCACTGTTGTACTGTGATGTGTGAATAATATGTTTGTTCCTTTTGGTTTATACTCTATTTCCAGAGGCGGTCATTGAGGGTCTTGATCGTGCTGTGCTAAACATGAAGAAGGGCGAGGTTGCTCTTGTCACTATTCCCCCTGAATATGCTTATGGCTCAACAGAGTCAAAGCAGGATGCTGTCGTTCCACCTAACAGTACTGTGATTTACGAAGTGGAGCTTGTATCATTTGTAAAGGTGTGCTTCTCTTTGAAATGTTTCTGTGCATTCTTCTGATTCAGCATTCTGTGTACAGCCAAAATTATGAGCATCTTTTTGATACATAGGATAAGGAGTCATGGGACTTGAACAACTCAGAGAAGATTGAGGCCGCTGGAACCAAGAAAGAAGAGGGGAATGCCTTGTTCAAATCGGGCAAATATGCCAGAGCTTCTAAGCGCTATGAGAAGGTCTGACGTCTTCCTTTTGCTTTACATCTGTAGACATGTCATCTGTGTTCTCACTTTGCTCGGCTTCTCTATGGTGCCCGATTGACCATCTGAAATCCATTTACTTCCCAGGCTGCAAAGTTCATTGACTATGACACTTCGTTCAGTGAGGATGAGAAAAAGCAGTCCAAGCAACTGAAGATCACCTGCAACTTAAACAATGCTGCCTGCAAGCTGAAGCTGAAAGACTATAAGCAAGCCGAAAAGCTTTGCACCAAGGTACATTTATCACTGATCCCGCAATAGTGTATATTTACTATTCGTAACAAACCAAGGTAACACATCTCGCTCTTTTGACAGGTTCTGGAACTGGACAGCCAAAATGTCAAGGCTTTGTACAGAAGGGCTCAAGCTTACACTCAGCTTGCTGACCTAGAGTTAGCGGAGGTTGACATTAAGAAGGCATTGGAAATTGATCCTGAAAATAGGCAAGTTCCGCGGAAGGGTCTATTTTCTAAAAGCTCAATCTGATACTGACAAGGTTACACTGTCGATTTGATTTCTGACGAAGTTGCTGCTTGTGACAGGGATGTGAAGTTGACATACAAGACTCTGAAGGAAAAGATCAAGGAAATCAACAAGAAGGATGCCAAATTCTACAGCAATATGTTCTCTAAGATGACCAAGCCTTCAGCAGAAGAAAGCGTAAGCACATCTGCATCTCTCACTGTTTAATTTCGTGTCCACGCAGCAGATATCTAATTGGTTTCCCCAATCACAGAAAGCTTGAACTGGAGCAGTACCCAAAGGAAGGATAGGAGTCCCGGAGTGCGCTCAAGGAAGGGCCAGATTGCCTGCTCAGCTCTATGGGCTGGTTAGATCACACATGTGCTTGGAGTTGCTAAAAACTAGAGAAATTTCAGTTTTGAGGTTGCCAGGCGATATTTTTTCTTGTCAAGAACAATGCATGTTTAGACCTTTGCATATTATAGTGTGTGCTTTCCGGGAAATAGATGGTCCTTCCTTCAGAATCTGTGATGTGTGCTTTCCTAACGCACCCTTATGCAAGGTTTCGCTGCTTGAACGTCTCATTTCAGAGTTAATCTGAAGTGTGTCGGCGCTCCTGCTGAAGGCAGCGTATGTGATGATAGCCCCTAACGCAAAGTATTAGGGTCTGTCTATGTTGCATCTAGATGTGAGATAATATCTCACATCTAACTATGACATGATCCCACGTCAGCAGGTAAACAAGCCCACACCCTGTCCATTGTTTGTTTGTACCAATTTCATGTATTTCTCGTCAGCGGTACCGCCCCGCCCAGTTAGCGCCACGAGTCTGGGTTGTCGTGCGTCTTTGTTTTTTTTTGCGGGTGATCGGGCGTCTTCGTTGGCCCTTTTTCTTCTACCGCATGTACGTGTGTAAAGAAGTTAGCACTTGTAGGCCCAACGTGTAAGCCGGTGTTGTGATGAAGCCTGTCACATTACGTAGAAAAGAACCCTGCTGATGTGAAACCCCTCTCTCTCTCTATCCCCTGTCACTTTCACCTTTATGCTTTCTTTCCTTTTTTAGCACGTGAAAAAGCAGCATGCATGCATCAATCAAGTTTGGTTTGGCAAAAAAAATAAAATTTGAAAAAATGACATACTCGAATTTTTTTATGGACAAGATGATTTTTTTTAAAATACACATTAAACATCTTACAAACACATGACGAGATGAATTTATTTTTTAAACATGAAGAATATTTTAAAAGTCACACGTGGAGAAAAAACCAAAAATAATCAAATTTACATATATAGAATGAACGCGCAACTGGCTCGATTGAGTTTTGTTTCATAGGTGAAAATGCACATGCGCCCAGTTGCAAGTTGCAAGTGAATGTGTGCTTGCAACTGTGATGAAAAAAAAAACGCATGCTCCAGTTGCGAGTCGAGGGTGGGTTTGCAACTACTATGAAACAAAACACATGTTCAGTTGGCAGTTGAGTGTTAAGTTGCAACTGGGACAACTACGAGCCCATTTACTAGTTGAGGGTAGACTTGCAACTATGAAAAATACCAAACTATGAGCCTAGTTGCGAGTCAAGGGTTCGATTGCAACTAGGATGAAACAAACTATGTGTCCAGTTGCGAGTCAAGGGTGAGCTAGCAACTATGATGAAAAATAAAAACACATACTCTGGTTGCGAGTCAAAGGTGGGCATGCAACTGGGACAACTACGAGCCCGGTTGCGAGTCGAGAGCGGACTTGCAACTAGGACAAATACAAAACTATGAGCCCATTTATAAGTCAAGGGTCGACTTGCAACTGGGATAAAACAAACTACAGACCGAGTTGCCAGTTAAGGGTGGACCTGCAACTGGGATGAAAAACAAAACACGGGCCAAGTTGCGAGTGAAGGTTAGACTTGCAACTAGGATGAAATAAACTACGAGCCTAGTTGCGAATCAAGCACGGACTTGCAACCCTGACAACTACACAAAACTACAAATACCATTTGCGAGTCGAGAGTGAATTTGCAACTAGGACAACGACAAACTATGATCGCAGTTGCGAGTCGAGGGTGGGCTTGCAATTGGGATGAAAAAAAACACATGCCCAGTTGCCAGTCGAGTGTGGTGTTGCAACTAGGACAACTACGAGCCAATTAGCCACTCGAGGGTGGACTTGCAACTGTGAAAACTATGAAACTATAAGCCTAGTTGCGAGTCAATGGTCCGACTTGCAACTAGGATGAAACAAATTATGTGCCCAATTGCGAGTCAAGGGGTGAGCTTGCAACCGTGATGAAAAAACTAAAACAAATACTCTAGTTACGAGTCGAAGGTGGGCTTGCAACTAGGACAACTACGAGCCGAGTTGCAAGTCGAGGGCGGACTTGCAACTGGGACAAATACAAAACTACAAGCTCACTTGCGAGTCAAGGGTCGACTTCAGCTGGGGAAAAAACAAACTACAAGCCCAATTACTAGTTAAGGGTGGACCTACAGGTAGGATGGAAAACAAAACATGGGCCGAGTTGCGAGTGAAGGTTGGACTTGCAACTGGGGAAACTACACAAAACTATGATACGAGTTGCGAGTCGACGGTGGACTTGCAACTGAGACAACAACAAAACTATGGGCCCAGTTGCGAGTTGAGGGTGACTTGCAATTGGGACAACTATGAACCTACAAGCCCAATTTGCGAGTCAAGGGCGGACTGGCAATTGGGATGAAACAAACTACTGGCCTAGTTGCGAATCAAGGACAGACTTGCAACCCTGACAACTACACAAAACTATGATATCATTCGCGAGTCAAGAGTGAATTTTCAACTGGGACAATGACAAACTACGAGTTGCGAGTCGAGGTTGGGCTTGCAACTGGGGAGAAAACGAAAACACATGCCAGTTGCTAGTCGAGTGTGGTGTTGCAACTAGGACAACTACGAGCCAATTAGACAAACGAGAGTGGACTGACAACTTTGAAAACTAGGAAACCATAAGCCTAGTTGCGAGTCAAGGGTCTGGCTTGAAACTGGGATGAAACAAATTATGTGCCAAGTTGCGAGTCGAAGGTGGGCTTGCAACCGGGATAGCAACGAGCCTGGTTACGAGTCGATGGCAGACTTGCAACTGATACAAATACAAAACTACGAGCCCAATCGCGAGTCAAGAGTCAACCTGCAGCTGGGATACAACAAACTACAAGCCCAATTGCGAGTTAAGGATGGACCTGCAACTAGGATGGAAAACAAAACACGGGTCGAGTTGCGAGTGAAGGTTGGACTTGCAATTGAGAAGAAACAAACTACGGCCTAGGTGTGAGTCAACAGTGAATTTGCAACTCTGACAACTACACAAAACTACGAGACGAGTTACAAGTCAAAGGTGGACCTGCAACTGAGACGACAACAACAAAACTATGGGTCTAGTTGCCAGTCGAGGGTGGACTTGCAACTGGGACAACTATGAAACTACAAGCCCAGTTGCGAGTCAATGGTGTACTTGCAACTAGGATGAAACAAACTACGAACCTTGTTGCAAATGAAGGATGGACTTGCAACCATGACAACTACACAAAACTACGATACCATTTGTGAGTCGGGAGTGAACTTGCAACTGGAACAATGACAAACAAGAAGCCTAGTTGTGAGTCGAGCGTGCGCTTACAACTGGGATGGAAAACAAAACACATGCCCAGTTGCAACTAGGAAAAACGCGGACCCGGTTGCATGTTGAGGATGGAGTTGCAACTGGGACACAAATGATTACCCTCCGCCCCCACAAATGAAGATTGCGATTCAAGGGCGGACTTGCAAGATAGTTGTTTGTCAAGTGAAACACAAAAGGCGAACCAGTTGCATGTCAGGGTGGAGTTGCACCTAGGAAAAGAAGTCTATGAATGAAAATCACAAAAATCACAAAATCCCTAGATGAAAACACAATGCAAAAAGGCAAAAAAAAGTATCCAAGGTCACATCACAGTCATCATTGATTGCCATCTTCTTTCATCGTGTGGACAAAGATCGAACCCCTTAGTCGTCTTCCTCCTTCCTACTTGCATCGGCTCTACTCCAAGGCAAATGGGGATGGGAGGGAGACAATGATGATGGAACTGAGGAAGCAGTGATAAACTCATGTCTTCAACTTATAAAATGCATGCCAAAAAGAAAAACGGGTCTCGAGATTGCATCACGAAGTCGGCCCAACAAAAGACACACACGTGAACGGGATGACAAGTGGACACCGGACGTACACGAGACATGGAAGTATAAGACGCGCATGAAAAAATAATCCATGATCAAGATTTGCACAAACATTTTAAAAGCGAACAGGTCGAGCGATCAGAAACCTAGATGAGACATTGCTAAATGTGTTGAAAAAAAGTTCATGAACTTGAAACAAATAAATAAACAAAGACAAAAAATGCTAATCATGGATATAAATATGTTTCTGGTGCATTCAAAAATATTGAGTGTATATTGAAATAAGTTGACATGTGCTAAAAAAACCGAGTAAGATCGACAAAGAAACAAAGAAAAATGCATAAACCACCAAAATAGAAAAAAGAAATAGAAAACCCAAAGCCTATGGAAAAAAAATGAAGACAATGATAACTAAGAAAAAAAACAAAAAAGTCAAGAATGAAACAATTCAAACCAAAAAACAAAAGGTAACCAATGCAAAAATTAAAGAAGGAAAACCCAAGAAAGAAACAAAAAATGAAGAAAACCAAGAAAGAACATAATAAAGAAAAACAAAGGAAACAAAGAAAAAGCAAAAGAAATTAAAACAATGAATACCGAGAAAAGCAACAAAAAAATAAAATTAGAAACAAAATTATCATGATTCTTTTTAAAAATCATGAATTTACAAGCATTTAAATTTTAAAAAGTTCATAACTTTAACACAAATAAACAAAAAATAAAACGTAAAAGTGAAAAAAAAACAGCAGAACCGACTCGTGCATTTCTACCCTGCACCCCACCATGGAAAACAACACATCTTAGGCAGGAAAAACAACACATTTAATCATGAAAGAATGAAATCGCTGTGCCTTCCTATTAATGCCTGGCAAAAGGACATCCGTATAACAACCCAAAGCTGTGTGTGCATAACAGGCCAACAAAAACAAAAAAAGCCCGGCCGTGCGCACACAATCAACCGAGGAAAAACAAACAACAACGAGCACATCGATGCGAATCAGGCTCGTACAAAGAAACGGGCGAACGCAGGAGGCGGGGGCAGAAAAAGAATGTGGGCACGAATCCTAAAGACAGGACAGAATCCAATGGCTCTAGACTTAGATGTGAGATAGCTATTTCACATCTAGATGTGAAATAGCAAATCTGAAAGTATTAAGCCACTTACACTTGCGATTGGGAAACCACATAAGTATAAAAGTAATTGTTTGGTAGGCAGGGGTTTCCCTATCAGGACCCATCAATATGAAGCCATTTCATCCCCGAAGCTCTATCTGAAGATCACGGAAGAAAATGAACACTTTCACTGTTCACCCGCTGCGGCTGATGACTGAGCACCGTCCATCCCGGATCCGAGGGTCTACAATCTTCTACTGTTTATCTTCTTTCTTGGGCTGATCCGATGCTGGCTATATACCCGTGTAAGCGTAGAGGCAGTCAAATCTCTTTTGTATATGGGGTTGAACCCTACCCAATGCCATGGTCTGGCCGGCATAAACTCTCCTGTGTAATTGCTTGATTCGAGTGAAGCATTCCTCTGATAGTAGCTAATCTCTGTGTAATGCTCTGTTTCACCTTGTTCTCTGAATCCCCTAGTCATTCCGTATTGAGATAAGGTGCGAAATAGCAGTTAAAATCATAGTAGGAATAGAATAGAATAACTTTATTTGCAAGGAAGGTACAAATTAACAGTTTTGCTACAGCACATGTAGACATTCCTTACCACTAAATTATGCAAAGCAACAAAATAGCATTGGTGAATGCTCTGAGTGAGCAGGCTGGCCAAATAAGTGATGCAGGATGTAGCCGGGGATGGTGAGAAGCAATCAGGTGCAGAATGCAGAACACCAGCACACCAAATTGCACACTACTGCTGACACAATGGTTCTTTAATTTAATTAGTCATCAGATAAGAACAATGCTACTTCTAGAGCGTGCGTTCATGCAGGTGCTCCTTCTCTGATAAATGTACATCAACTGGCTAAGTCTTGATTTTTTACCTCATTAAGGGCACAAGTAAGGCCGGTGTTGGATGCATCAAGAGCCTCTTTTTGCTTACGAGGAATGGATTAAAACAAGAACTCTAGTACAGCTACTCAGACGTTAGGACACCACTAAGCTGCCAACCAAACGATTACACGATTCGACAGCTCCAGTTCTGAACCTAACAAGAGATCACGACAAAAATGGTACAGGGCAGCTGAACGAGGGACACAACAGTTCATGATGAACAAGGGACTGGATCAGTGACTAACGTGAATCGAGGCCTGTTGGGGAACTATTGGGACTCGAATTCGTTGAGCAAGTAGAATTTTAGTGTTAAGAAGAAGAAATCAACAAAGTACAGGACTACTCGAATCAAATAACCGAGCAACTCCAAACAAAAAAGTGATGATGGGACAAACTGAAGTCTGAGACATCATCAGTGCGGACACACGACAGAGCAAACCGGAATGACCATTTACAAATCTGGACAAGCCTAACCACACCGATACACTAGTATGAACTCCAGAAAGACCCTCAGCACGGTCAGTTCATGGAGTGGCAGCAAATAAACGGCATCCACTGCTGCTTCTTCCCTTTCGGCGACTTCTCCACCGGTAACCTGGCCGGAGAGTTCCAGTCTTGCTGCTCGGAACCAGGCTTGACAGGCGAAGGGTTGTCCTTCGACGATCGGCGCCTGAACGACAGCATTCGGTCCTTGGTGCTCGCCTTCTTTTCTTTAACTTCAAATTCAATGCCTTTCTCGGAGAGAAGGGACTTCAGGGACACATGGCTCTTATCTGAATCTATTGTCATTTCCTTGTCTGTGATCTCTTCATTTGGATGGTCATTTGCGCTATCCTTGGTGTTGGTCTCTGCTGCAGTCTCTTCCTTCTGCTTCTTTTCTTCAACACCATCAGTCCGAGCATGGTCCGCGGCAGTGTTTTCATCCCGGTCCTCTTCTTTGGCATCATTTGTGCCCTGTGGTGTGCTGTTCATGTGAGAACTAGAGTCCGCGACAAGGATAGTACCTGCATTGCCTCCGGCATTGACGGATGTAGGGTCCGAAGTAGGCTCTTCACTCTCCTTTCCTTTGACATTGTCAATGGTGTGGACCAAGCTAACATCAAGAGTAGATTCTGGAGTTACCTCTTCTTTCTCCTTTCCTTCAACGGCATCAACAATGCTTACCGCATCAGTGTTGTGAGAGGTTGGCTCTGACATAGTTTCTTCACCCTTCTCTTTAACAATATCTGTGTCGTCAAGTACATTTTCGTGAGAACTAGGGATCTCTGTCATGTCTTCATTCTGCATATTGTCTTCGTGTATCACATTAATAGCATGAGGAGCAGGACCTGGCGTAATTTCTTCATCTTGCTTCTTTTCTTCAACTTTATCTGTAATAATGTTCGTCATCTGAGCAGTAGGGTCTGCGGTAGTTTCTTCACCGTGCTTCTCTAATTCAACTATAGTTGGGAGGTCTGCGGTAGTTTCTTCACCATGCTTCTCTAATTCAACTATAGCTGGGAGGTCTGTGGCAGTTTCTTCACCGTGCTTCTTTAATTCAACTATAGCTGGGAGGTCTGCGGTAGTTTCTTCACCGTGCTTCTCTGATTCAACTATAGCTGGGATATCCACCACATTTATCTCATGAGCAGTTCCGACATGGACAACACTCTGTTCCTTTTGCACAATTATGTCTCTGCTGCTTATCACATCGATACTGTCAGAAGCAGGATCTGCTATCACCTCTTCAATCTGTTCTTTTTCCTCAACACTACTTGCACTCTGTAATATGCTGGTCTTCAGAGTACCATCTTCTGCACTGATTTCTTCAATCTGCTTAATCTCTTCGATGTTATCCGTACTGCATACATCATTAGTCTCACGGGAGGTAAGGTCCACACTAACGTTCTCAATTTGTTTATTCTCATCAACATCATGCTCGCTACTCATACTGATCTCCTGAGTAGGGTCTAAGCTAGGCTCTATTGGGTCAATTTGAGATGGCATGGAAATGACATCACTTGTATGGCTTGAATTATTCTGTGTGTCATCTTCTGTTGTCACCTCGGAGGTATCTTTCTTTGTAACATCAGAAGCACTACCAGCTGATATGACCTCAGCAACAGGACTATCCACAGCAGGCTCTGTTGCACTTGATACAGCTTGGGTAACCTCATCTGCAGAATGCTCATTGAATGTCAGTTCATAAACAATAGTCATAAGGGAGATAAAATAGTTGGAGATATTTATGACCATGTTGTTACTTGTGAAATAAAATTACGGTATTCCAGTTTATCTAACTTGTAGACAGGGCTAGATGATTGGATACTGAGGCCTCCTATTTGAGCTGTATAATTAAATTTCAAGCATAAGATAAAATTATCTTTGTGATTTCAATAGAACAACCAATAAGCTAACAACGCCACCGTATTTAGGAATTAGGGACCGTTTTCATCATATGTTGGTTACTATAAGTATAATGCACAAATATGAATTCTGACGGCTCAACCTGACCAAAAGCCCAAAATCAGACTTCACCACTTCTTACAAAAACTTTTGCAACCGAACAACAAAAATAGTACAAAATACAGAGTACAGGATCATCAGTACAAAAACTCAAAGTCTCACCTGCACCAGGATAGCTTGACCCTTCTTCAAGGCCCGTCTGTTTGGAGTTTGTCAGCTGATCTGCTACCACAGAAGTAGAATCAATTTCCTGTTGTGTTTCGACAACATCTGCTGCCTCCAAATGACAACCACCAGAAGCAAGTTGAGATAAATCATCACTACTGGTATCATCTGTGTGGGCATTATTATCAGTATAAGGCTCCTTATTCCCAAGTACATCGACAGGTTCCTTGATGGTACAAACTTGCTCAACTGGGTTAGGTTCGATAACCCTGCTTTCGTCCTTGGATTCAGTGTCTTCACTGGGGTTTTGCTCTCCGGGAACCACACCTAAGTTGTTGACATATAGATCTTCCTCCACTGTAGTAGGACTATGCCCCTCAACAATTTTGGTTTGCAGCTTCTCTTGATAGAACGAATCAACCTCATTACCTTTTACCAACATGCCCTCACTAGTTTTGTCTTCATCAATGGTGTTGATCATACAATCGTTTTCAGTAACGGCAATACCATCAGTGCTACCAGCTGTAGCAATTGTTTGTGCAGAAAATTCACCTGAAGCGGCATCTGATGCCAGGGACACAGCATTAGACTTGCTTGTTTCATCTGCAGAGAAGTCTGGACTGAATCTTGCACCATCTTCAGGCTCTGACTGACAATGGGAAGCGGAGGCATCCTGATGCTGATCACCACTACAATGTGATTCAGACGGATACAAATCTTGAAAATGCGGTGCGCTTTCAGGCAGCGGCAGATCAACTTCAGTTTGAACGTCAGTTCCATTAGCCTTAGGAGGCCCTTCAGAAGTCACATCATTGATAATGACGTCAACTCCGGCACTATTAGAGGAAGAGTGCACTGCAAAATAAATCCACAGAATAAATTAATTACAGTTGTAACGCATCACAAAAATACAACAGCAGTGAGAAGAGCATTGAAGAAAGTGTACGCATATGGCACGGTGAATAATTAAATAGCCCTGGACTTTCTGGCAGTGTGCTATGCTGCCAGCACAGGATGTTGACAATTTCACAAGACCCCTAGTACTAAGGAACAACAAGCTGCCGGCCTCGATAATTTACTGAGCGGCATTATTCTACCGAACTTTGGCATGTACACACAGTATGGGATTTCCAAATCATCATTACCCCTAAGAATATTATCCTAACCCCGAAGTTGACAACGAAGTACACATAATCTGAACATTACACCGCTAATCGAGAAGACAGGAACCGCTGTACTGTATTCCAGCCTTGAACATCAGTACGATTTCACCTAATCATGGAAGTTCTTCTCTGCATAGGCAGGCTGATAAATGGGAGGGAAAAAAGAAGTAGAGTAGCAATTTCCACCTGACGAACCGCAACCAAATCATTCGACATAGATTTTTGGCAAATAAAACAAAGAACGGGGAATATTCGGGGAGGAATAATTGGAGCAAACCTCCAGTGTCGTCGTCATCTACTGCGTTCCCAACATCCTCCGCAGATCCGGGCAAAACGGCGCCAGAATCCGAAGCAGGCGCCCCATTTCCCTCTCCTCCGACATCCTCACCTGGGTCGTCGAGGACACGCAAACGCATCAGCGCAAGAACAGCGCAGACGCAAGCAACGCGCCGGAAACAGAGCGGGAAAGGAACCGCGCGGTACCTGGCACCAATTTCTTGCCTTGGCGCTCTTCCTCTGCCTCCGCACTGGCGGCGGCGGCGGCGGTGGGCGGCGACTTGCCGCCGCCAGCGCCGCAGTTCTTGCGGTGCGCGCGCCGCTGCTTGGCGCTGGGGTGCGCGCTCGCGTACTTGTACCCGCACAGGTGGCACAGGTGGCCGCCGCTGCACGCGCCGTCCCCTCCCCCTGCACACACGCACACACGCGGGAACCGCCGCGGTTACATCACACGACGAGCCAGGAGAGAAAAAGAGAGCAAGGGGCGTCACAATGCGCTGAGCTCACCGGCAGCGCCGCTCCTGTTGCCGCCGCTGTCCATGGCGAAGCGAGCAGTGTGGGTCTCGGCGCTCCCGTGCTCGGCAATGGCGGCGGCGGCGGCGAAGAGTAACCAGTAGCGTGGGTCGCGTGACAGGTCGCGTCCGGGTCTCCCTTCTTGTGCTGCTTTCGCGAACTCCACTCTGCTCTTACTCACCCCGCGCTGTCAGGGCCCACGGCATCCGGGCCCACGCGTCAGCGATAAATTAACGGTGGCGCGTTAAACGCGCGGCGCGGGGGGCCCTCGGCCGCGGAGGGACAAGAGACTTTCTGGTCGTTTACGTGCAGTTGGGGCCTGCGGCGCTTTCCCTGGAAGAGATCTGGGCCGTCCGTCGCGCAGCTGACGGCCAGAGATGCGGATAAGCTGTAACAAACCGGCCAAGATTCTTCACGAGCGCAGGGGTACCCCACGTGGGGGGTAAAGCGAAGGATTCTTTCCTCGCTCCGGGTGGTAGTAGTTAAGGTAACCTGCGCAGCCTTTCGGTTGCGGATAAAATCATTTCTTGTTTTGTGTAAAAAAGCATCACTATCCATTTAAGCATAGTACAAATGAAGACGTTTATACATATGAGCATACAGTCAACCATATGAACGCATGCCTACCCTTATAAAAGGGACTGAGCCGACATATTATTTTAAAATTCATGATGGTGTGACCACATACACCTATGTAGTCAACGAAAACATTTTCTTTAGAAAAATGCAAGCATCAGTGCAAGTCTAAAGACTTAAACTCTAGCGCACCGGTATGTCATGGTATGAAATTCTTTGGACTACAAGATCAAATAGTAAAACAAGGTCTCATGAATAATGTTCAACAAATGAGAATTTGGTTTTATCTAAAACTTAAACTCTGGCGGACTGGTTTCACCGTAAATAATCTAACCATGTGACCGGTTCCTTCCTCGTGTGTTCATTCACGCTCATGGTTTTCACTTGGGGCAGTGTGGCGATGTGATGTTACCATCCAAGCCACCTCAGCCCAACCGGGATATCGGGTCCTACTGCATGTGCTCACTGGCGACAGCTTCCAACCAGAACCAGCGTGTATCATATGAGCTGCTGATTGGGTTCGTAGACAGGCGCGAGCAATGGCAATGGTGGTGTCGTGATTGAATCATTGGTAGCCAGGGGCGCAACCGGCGTGACCGCCGTGGCCGAATCATTGGATGTGTTGTTGGACAGGTAGCACGAAACCCTCATCTTATTTGTTTTTGGGAGAGACAAGTAGTAAATCGGGCGCATTATTGGCGCTTTGGTCCAGCCTCTCGTCACCCTTTCTTCGTGTCAATCTCGCTTAGGACCAGCCACCTTTACACCAGTTTGAGCAGGATGTAGAGAAAGAAACTCGCCGCACTGCATTAGTTTTTTTTAGTGCTATGTAAAGGTATCGTTTGGACGGTTCGGCGTGGTAGTTTACCCAATTCCTCGTTCGTGATTTCTGCTCGAGGTGTTCACAACCGATGCGGAATTTACTAGTGAAGGTTTTTGGTCATTAGAGCAACTCTAGTAGATCCCGCAAAAATGCGATCCATGAAAATCATTTTTACGGGTCAAAAACATACGCAGTCGAGCAGAACCCGTATCTAAATCTGCATAATTTGAAAAAATTGTTTCGCGGGAGAAATTGCACGAACAGAGTTCATCACACACTACATTGTTCATGGCATACTACATAGTTCATCACAAACTACAAGCTTAGTTATACTACATACTACGTTAAACTAGTACTAGGGGGTCGGATCTGACGGCGACGAGGTCGCGGCAACTGGACGACGCCGGAGAGAAGCCGGACGCTCAATCCTCCTCGCTGGAGCTGCACAGATCGACGTACTTCTCCGACTGCTCCTTGCGGATGCGGCGCCACTCGTCCGCCTTCTCGTTGGCGGCGACGTTGTCGGCGATCGCCTGCCGCCACTCGAGGGCTTCGAGCTCCTCGGCATGGCACCGACGCTCCTCCTCCTCGCGCACGCTCCGCTCGGCGATGGCGTCGAACTCCGCGACGTAGTCCTCGGGCCCGATGACTCCGCGGCGGCCGAGCGGAGCGGGCTCCTCGGGCTCCTCCTTCACCGGGACGAAGGCGGACGGCGCCGGCGGCTCCGGTTCCTCCTCCTCGTCCGACCACTCCCTCTTCACGGGGAGGAAGCCCGCAGCGGAGGAGGAGGAGGATCCAGCGTACGAAGAACGTGCGGAGGAGAACGACGCGCGCCGGCGGTCGTACTCCACCGTCTCGCGGTGGTCGAAACTCGCCGGCGGCGAAAGCCCGCGGTTGGTCCACTTCCTCGCGCCGCTCGCGCTCCAGGTCTCTCTCCTGGCCGGATCTGCTGCCGGAGCCGTGTCCGGAGCTCCACATTCGCCCCCACATGGCGGCTGGAGGCGGGGCGGAGGGTCACCGGCGGCGAGAAATTGGGAGAGGAGAAAGGGGAATCGGGTGGCTCGCGGCGGCGGGGGGATAG
>NC_041392.1:255751898-255783289 GCF_002162155.2 Triticum dicoccoides | reverse complement strand
AATATCGGGAGGTGGTGCTCGGGGACGGCGGCGAGAGCTTGGGGACGGTGACATGGTGCTCAGGGTT
Source organism: Triticum dicoccoides (assembly GCF_002162155.2). Classification (NCBI taxonomy): domain Eukaryota; kingdom Viridiplantae; phylum Streptophyta; class Magnoliopsida; order Poales; family Poaceae; genus Triticum; species Triticum dicoccoides. The sequence continues at coordinate 255,783,222 of NC_041392.1, read as the reverse complement.
GGCTGCGGGAGCTCAGGGATGCTGGCGCGGTGCTCGGGGATGACAGAGGGAGTTTGGGCGGGCGGCGGTGTGGAGCGCGGTGATATCGGGTAGCAGTAGCGCAAGCGCAAAAACAATCCTCAGGGTCACAACAGTGGCCCCGAGCAATGGGGCTAGTCACGGCCGTGTGACTGGCACCGGTGGCTGGAATTTGTCGACGCGGAGGTGAGGTGAGGCGACGCAGCGGTTTGTGGAAGTTCAGTGAGCGACGGCTTGGTTTCCGCCGTGACGTTTTTGTTTTTGGTCGGCTGCTAGTGGGGACCCAAATGCATATCACCTGCAGCAACTTTTTGGTCACGGCCAAAATATATGGCCGCCCTATAGGTATAGGGCCGTTGTTGAAGCTGTTTTTTTACACCCGAAAGGTAAAAAAACTATTTTTCGGTCACAACTACGTTTTTTGGCATGTTGTCGGAGATGCTCTTAAGTCGACTCCTAATTTTGCTAGGTGAGAACTCCCGTGAGAATGGACTCTTCCGTAAGTAGGAAGGGGTCATCTGGCTAATTGCTCTTAGAGCAACTCTAGCTGACCAGTCATATTCGCAACCTCTAAAACAGCTACGAGTGCCCTCCACAAACTCAGATTCATCATTCTGCAATCTCTATATTTGTGGCCAACTTGTTAGCCTCTATGCCCTTTCTTCAAATGTAAATATTGCATTTTCATCGACATTATGTTCAGTATCACATGCAAAACAATGCAATTTTTGTCAGCAGACCTTGAGTTCAACATCATATAGGCACTACAAAAAAAATAAATTCATTGAGCTGGCATGAGAATTTTCTAAAAGGAATGTTTTGTTGGCGACCGCCTTTCGAGGTGACCTCACAGCAAAGTGGAGGCTTTGGCTGCGTCGACTTGGGCGTGTGTCTTATATGTGGGAGATGGCCATAATGGATTCTCCCTCCATATGCACTGCTTCGACTTCGATGTCATCCTTCACACGGGGACACAACGGCCGATGAAGGAAGGTGCTCGTCCTTGTTGGTTGATTCAACTTCAAGTTAGGTTTCAACATCGACCTTTTCAGAGTACCACTACACCTTCTCCTGATATTGATGGGTGTCACGTTCTCTTTAGTGACAGATTCATGAGAAAAGGGGCGCAACATAGAGGGAATGAGGTGAGTGTGAAGGAAGATAGGTGGCGGAGAGGAAGATGGCGAGTGCACTGGCATGCTCCAGGATGATGCACTCCGGTGAGAAACAGGGCGATAACGACCAGGTACGCGATGGGGACCATTAATGGGGAAACATGTTGGAAATATGTGCTAGAGACAATAATAAAGATGTTATTATTCTATTTTCATGTTCATAATTAACTTTATATTTTTGTGTTATATATTGAAATGGTTCCTGAATGTGAGATTCAGGGGAAAACCTATTTGCATGTCTGGAAAGATAAACACCTAATAGATCCCTAGTCCGACCTCTAGACTGCAGATATCGAATGACTACTTTAGGGTTGCCAAATGTCACACCGTAACTGGGTGATTATAAAAGTAGCTTTTAGGTATACCGGAAAAGTATGTTGTGGTATTCGATATGTCAATATTAGGATTTGCTCCTCGCGCGATGGAGAGATACACTCTGGGCCAACTTGGTATTACAATGTTCATCGCCTCGCTAGACATAGTGACTAAGGTGTTAGTCACAGGGACACCGGAATCCAGAAACGTGTACAGAGTACAAGCCAGTAATGAGGAAACTAGGTATATATAGTGATCAAAGTGTTGATCATGGGGATACCGAAAAAGTCTCACCTCGGATTTTGTAACATATGATGAAGCATAGGGAATGGTAATAAGTTCGCTCAATAAAGATCTTCGCTAGTATGCGGGAATTATTATGGGTGTCCATATACCGCTAATAATTATTGATTGGAAGGTGTCCAAATAACATCATGACTGACTGACGATAATTATGAGGACTTTACTTACAACCTTATACTTGCGCTGAGAGTCTTGTCTTGATTTCCAACATGGTCTTGTAGACACCATTATGATGTGTTCTCAGTGCGTCCAAGTAACATCATGACTGATCAACAACCTGCATCGTGAGTCTGTTGTCCAACATGGCCCTTGTCGCCACACGGGGTTACCTTGGTTATTAAGGATTTCTCCAGACCAATGCACTGAGCGTTTAGTTACATTGGTGTAATTCAACTTCAAGCATTCCTTCGAGGACATGAAGTGTTGGGGAACACAATATTTCAAAAAATTTCCTACGATCACGCAAGATCTATCTAGGAGATTCATAGCAACGAGAGGGGAGAGTGTGTCTACGTACCCTCATAGGCCGAAAGCGGAAGCGTTTAGTAACGCGGTTGATGTAGTGGAACGTCTTCATGATCCAACTGATCCTAGCACCTAACGTATATCACCTCCGTGTTCAACACATGTTCAGCACGATGACGTCCCTCGAGCTCTTGATCCAGTTGAGGACGAGGGAGAGTTCCGTCAGCACGACGGCGTGGCGATGGTGATGATGAAGTTACCAGCGCAGGGCTTCGCTTAAGCACTACGACGATATGACTGAGGTGGTAAACTGTGGAGTGGGGCACCGCACACGGCTAAAAGATGTCGGTTGTGCCTTTGGGGTGCCCCCCGCCTCCGTATATAAAGGGGGGAGGAGGAGGAGGAGGTGGTCGGCCTAGGGGGGCACGCCATAAGGGGGGAGTCCTACTTGGAATCCTAGTCCAAGTAGGATTCGACCCCCCTCCTTCCTTCCACCAGAGAGGGAGAAGGGGAAGGGAGAGAGAGGGAGAAGGAAAGAGGGGGGTCGGCCCCCTCCCCTAGTCCAATTTGGTTTGGGCAAGGGGGGCGCCCCTCTCACGTGGCCTTTCTCCTCTCATCCAATAAGGCCCAATACTTCTCCCGGGGGGTTACGGTAACCTCCCGGTACTCCGGAAAAATGCCCGAACCACTCGGAACCATTCCGATGTCCAAATGCAACCTTCCAATGTATGAATCCTTACCTCTCGACCATTTTGAGACTCCTCGTCATGTCCGTGATCTCATCCGAGACTCCGAAAAAACTTCGGTCATCAAATCACATAACTCATAATACAAATCGTCATTGAACGTTAAGCGTGTGGACCCTACGGGTTCGAGAACTATGTAGACATGACCGAGACACATCTCCAGTCAATAACCAACAGCGGAACCCGGATGCTCATATTGGCTCCTACATATTCTACGAAGATCTTTATCGGTCAAACCGCATAACAACATACGTTATTCCCTTTGTCATCGGTATGTTACTTGCCTGAGATTCGATCGTCTGTATCATCATACCTAGTTCAATCTCATTACAGGAAAGTCTCTTTACTCGTTCCGTAATGCATCATCCCACAACTAACTCATTAGTCACATTGCTTGCAAGGCTCATAGTGATGTACATTATCGAGAGGGCCCAGAGATACCTCTCCGATACACGGAGTGACAAATCCTAATCTCGATCTACGCCAACTCAACAAACACCATCGGAGACACCTGTAGAGCATCTTTATAATCACCCAGTTACGTTGTGACGTTTGATAGCACACAATGTCATGAAGAAAGCAATAGCAATAAAACTAAACGATCATTATGCTAAGCTAACAGATGGGTCTTGTCCATCACATCATTCCCTAATGATGTGATCTTGTTCATCAAATGACAACACATGTCTATGGTAAGGAAACTTAGCCATCTTTGATTAACGAGCTAGTCTAGTAGAGGCATACTAGGGACACTCTGTTTGTCTATGTATTCACACATGTACTAAGTTTCCGGTTAATACAATTCTAGCATGAATAATAAACATTTATCATGATATAAGGAAATATAAATAACAACTTTATTATTGCCTCTAGGGCATATTTCCTTCAGTCTCCCACCTGCACTAGAGTCAATAATCTAGATTACATAGTAATGATTCCAACACCCATGGAGTCTGGGTGCTGATCATGTTTTGCTTGTGAGAGAGGCTTAGTCAACGGGTCTGCAACATTCAGATCCGTATGTATCTTGCAAATCTCTATGTCTCCCTCCTTGACTTGATCGCAGATGGAATTGAAGCGTCTCTTGATGTGTTTGGTTCTCTTGTGAAATCTGGATTCCTTTGCCAAGGCAATTGCTCCAGTATTGTCACAAAAGATTTTCATTGGACCCGATGCACCAGGTATTACACCTAGATCGGATATGAACTCCTTCATCCAGACTCTTTCATTTGCTGCTTCCAAAGCAGCTATGTACTCCGCTTCACACGTAGATCCTGCCACGACGCTTTGCTTGGAACTGCACCAACTGACAGCTCCACCATTCAATATGAATACGTATCCGGTTTGTGACTTAGAGTCATTCGGATCAGTGTCAAAGCTTGCATCGACATAACCATTTACGACAAGCTCTTTGTCACCTTCATAAACGAGAAACATATCCTTAGTCCTTTTCAGGTATTTCAGGATGTTCTTGATCGTTGTCCAGTGATCCACTCCTAGATTACTTTGGTACCTCCCTGCTAAACTTATAGCAAGGCACACATCAGGTCTGGTACACAGCATTGCATACATGATACAACCTATGGCTGATGCATAGGGAATGACTTTCATTTTCTCTCTATCTTCTGTAGTGGTCAGGCATTGAGTCTGACTCAACTTCACACCTTGTAATACATGCAAGAACCCTTTCTTTGACTGATCCATTTTGAACTTCTTCAAAACTTTATCAAGGTATGTGCTTTGTGAAAGTCCAATTAAGCGTCTTGATATATCTCTATAGATCTTTATGCCCAATATATAAGCACCTTCACCGAGGTCTCTCATTGAAAAATTCTTATTCAAGTATCCTTTTATGCTATCCAGAAATTCTGTATTATTTCCAATCAACAATATGTCATCCACATATAATATTAGAAATGCCATAGAGCTCCCACTCACTTTCTTGTAAATACAGGCTTCTCCAAAAGTTTGTATAAAACCATATGCTTTGATCACACTATCAAAGCGTATATTCCAACTCCGAGAGGCTTGCACCAGTCCATAAATGGATCGGTGGAGCTTGCACACTTTGTTAGCACCTTTTGGATCGACAAAACCTTCTGGTTGCATCATATACAACTCTTATTTAAGATATCCATTAAGGAATGCAGTTTTGACATCCATTTGCCAAATTTCATAATCGTAAAATGCGGCAATTGCTAACATGATTCGGACAGACTTAAGCATCTCTATGGGTGAGAAGGTCTCATCATAGTCAACTCCTTGAACTTGTCAAAAACCTTTCGCAACAAGTCGAGCTTTGTAGACAGTAACATTACCGTCAGCGTCAGTCTTCTTCTTGAAGATCCATTTTTTTTCTATGGCTTGCCGATCATCGGGAAAGTCAACCAAAGTCCACACTTTGTTCTCATACTGGATCCCATCTCAGATTTCATGGCCTCAAGCCATTTCGCGGAATCTGGGCTCATCATCGCTTCCTCATAGTTCGTAGGTTCGTCATGGTCAAGTAACATGACCTCCAGAACAGGATTACCGTACCACTCTGGTGTGGATCGTACTCTGGTTGACATACGAGGTTCGGTAGTAACTTGATCAGAAGTTTCGTGATCATCATCATTAGCTTCCTCACTGATTGGTGTAGGAATCATTGGAACTAATTTCAGTGATGAACTACTTTCCAATAAGGGAGAAGGTATAGTTACCTCATCAAGTTCTACTTTCCTCCCACTCACTTCTTTCGAGAGAAAATCGTTCTCTAGAAAGGATCCATTCTTAGCGATGAATATCTTGCCTTTGGATCTGTGATAGAAGGTGTACCCAACAGTCTCCTTTGGGTATCCTATGAAAACACATTTCTCCGATTTGGGTTCGAGTTTATCAGGTTGAAGCTTTTTCACATAAGCATTGCAGCCCCAAACTTTAAGAAACGACAGCTTAGGTTTCTTGCCAAATGACAGTTCATATGGTGTCGTCTCAGCGGATTTAGATGGTGCCCTATTTAACATGAATGCAGCCGTCTCTAAAGCATAACCCCAAAACGATAGCGGTAAATCAGTAAGAGACATCATAGATCGCACCATATCTAATAAAGTATAGTTACGACGTTGGGACACACCATTACATTGTGGTGTTCCAGGTGGCGTGAGTTGCGAAACTATTCCACATTGTCTTAAATGAAGACCAAATTCATAACTCAAATATTCACCTCCATGATCAGATCGTAGAAACTTTATTTTCTTATTACGATGATTTTCCACTTCACTCTAAAATTCTTTGAACTTTTCAAATGTTTCAGACTTATGTTTCATCAAGTAGATATAACCATATCTGCTCAAATCATCTGTGAAGGTCAGAAAATAACGATATGCGTCGCGGGCCTCAACACTCATCGGACCGCATACATCAGTATGTATTATTTCTAATAAGTCAGTTGCTCTCTCCATTATTCCGGAGAACGGAGTCTTAGTCTTGCCCATGAGGCATGGTTCGCAAGCATCAACTGATTCATAATCAAGTGATTCCAAAAGCCCATTAGCATGGAGTTTCTTCATGCGCTTTACACCAATATGTTGCTAATGCCGGCCTCACCAACTTTATCGCAGATGAGTGTGACGAGCACCAAATCCTCACAAGCATCTTTGTTCATAGTTTTACTTTCCTGCCTAGAAATAATCCCCCTGAAGTGAGCTTTGATGCTGAAAACCATCAGATACCACTTACTAAATTTTGTGATATATGCATGATCCCTTTTGATGGGAGTTTGGCTGAGCCTAGGCCGGCTGAGTTTGAGGCCTTTTATCGCACTTTGACAGTGGGGGATGAAAGAGGGGTGTCAGCCACCACGGATGCTAGCATACACTTTCCTACCGTACATTAGTTTGCTTTATTTGTTGCTAAGTGTTTGCTTGCTAGAAAGAAAGTAGGTGCGCTCAGCGCAATAGACTTTGCTGTTTTACACCGGGCACTAGAGGGCGACAACACTCATAGCTTGGGAGCTATTGTAGCTCGTCGCCTCCATCTTAATAAATCTCAGGGTGAAACACATGGTGGGATTTTTGCTACTCGTTTGGCGGCTCACTTTGAGGTTGAGATACGCCCTCACGATTACCCTCTGACCAAGGTTTATCTAGACCATGCAGCCATGGAACGCCATAATTTTCTTCCACAAGATCATCCTAACATTCCTATTCCTTATAACCTGGTCTTTAGCGTTAAAACTCGTGATATTATCCCGTTGCCTGCTCCTGCTTTGTTTGATTCTGTTGCTAGGGGCAGATATAGGATTATGCCCGAGGACATCATCGCCTACTGGAACGCTCAGGCTGCTGTAGAGGCAGTGGAGGAGCCTCCGTAGTGGGATCGGTGGGTGCCCGCTCCTCAGCACCCCTACTACCCTCCATACTACTGACCGATTACCAACTTAGGCCAAAAGCCTAAACTTAGGGGAGTACGTGTTTCTCACCGACATTACATTTATGTCTACATGTCATTCTATTTGTAGGTGTTCACACTTTTTGATTGTATCATCCATGCTTAGATTTTTTTGCTTTCTTCTTGCGTGTTTGAAAAACTTTACAAAAACCAAAAAAATTAGTTGTAGCTAGTTTACTTTCCATGCATGCTTAGTTGTAGTATTAAAAAGAAAACCCCAAAAGATTTCCTTGTTCTTTTTTTTGCTTGTTGGGAGCTTTCCCTTGTAAATAGTTTTTCTCGTTTTTGCTTTTCCCTTTTATTTGCTTGTTCAAGAAAACCAAAAACTCCAAAAATATTTCAGTGTGTTTCTCTGAATTTCTTTCTCTTTATTTGAGTTGTACCAAGGAGAAGACCATGATGAAAATGTTGAGTGGCTCTCATATGAATAACTGTTGAACTAATAAAGAGCCCATTTCACCTTGTCTTCTCCTGTTGAATAAAATGTTTTGCAGATTCCAGCTTAGCCCATGGCATTCTTGTACTATTATTATTTTCACATTGTTCGGTCGTGCAAGTGAAAGGCAATAATGATGATATTCGATGAACTGGCCGTGGCAAAGAGAAACTGGTATGAACTTGACTTGTTCTTTTTGTGTAAATATGTTTAACCTAGTATCCATGATTCAATCCATTATGATTAAACATGTTTGCAATGACAATTAGAGATTATAGTTTCTCATGCCACGCATAAGTAGCTAGGAGTTGATAATGATTTATCTTGGATATCAACATTGTGTTAAAATGATTGTGATGTAGTATGATGATATGGTATCCTCCTCTGAATGTTCAAGTGGCTTGACTTGGTACATGTTCATGCATGTAGTTGAATGAAAACCAACATAGCCTCTATGATATTTATGTTCATGGTGTTCATATCCTACTCATGCTAGTGTCCAATGTTACTTATGCATAATGCATGATCATGATCGTTGTTGCTCTCTAGCTGGCCGCTTCTCAATCTAATTCTAGCCTTTGCCTGTACTAAGTGGGGATTCTGCTTGTACATCAAAAACCTTGAACCCAAAGTTATTCTAGGTGAGTCCACCATATCTACTTATATGTGGTATTACCCTGCCGTCCTAAGTAAATTTTCATGTGCCACCTCTAAAAACTTCTAAAAAAAATATCCGTTTTGTGTGTGTGGATCGTTCATGGAATGACAGGAGGTGGTCAGTATCTTCCATGCTAAGCGGCTCATTCTCAGGTCGAGTGTTTATTCACTCGCCATCGCATGAGAAAAGGGCAGTATTAGGGATGCCCAGTCCCAAACTGCAAACTACAAAAAGAGTTAATCGCTCGAATAATCAAACAAAAACTCCCATTGGAGTCAAAACCTTTACTTTTATCGCTTGGGAACTGCCACTAGCCTGTTTAGCATGAGAGATATTGATAATTGATGGTCTGAAGTAAATGAGAAGGGTGCATATCTCAAAATAATCATTTGTCTCTGTTTTAAAACTTGAGCTCTGGCACCTTTGCAAATCACTGCTTCCCTCTACGAAGGAACTATCTATTTACTTTTATGTTGTGTCATCACCTTCTTATACAAGCGCTAGAAACTGAGAGAGCACAGCTGTCATGATTTATGCATTGTGTGTAGCTAATGTTGGGTGCATCATGACTGGATCTTTTCTACCATGAATTACAATGTTTAGTCGTTGCTTGGACTTTGGAGGTGCTCTGCATTTATGTTTTGCGGTCTCGGAAAGGGCTAGCTAGATACCACTATTGTCATATTATATCATGGTTGTTTTGACAACGTGTTGCCGTTTGAGATGCCTTATTATTGCTCGCTAGCTGATTATGTCATTGATATGAGTCATTATAATCTTTAAGAGTTATTATCAACATGGTTAGTTTTATAATGATGGCTGAAAACCTGGGTGTTGTTTAAGCTTATTTATGCAAACACGAGCAAAAGACTTCGTAAAAGTTTTTCCTTTTCACTTTCAGTTTATTAACTGAATTGCTTGAGGACAAGCAAAGGTTTAAGCTTGGGGGGGGGGGGTTGATACGTCTCAAACGTATCTACTTTTCTTAACGCTTTTCCTCTTGTTTTGGACTTTAATTTGCATGATTTGAATGAAACTAATCCTGGACTGACGCTGTATTCAGCAGAACTAACATGGTGTTGTTTTTGTGCAGAAATAAAAGTTCTCAGAATGGAACGTAACTTTTCAAGAATTTTTTATATAATATATAAGAATTTCTGGAGCCAATACCTACCGGAGAGGGGCCCTTGGGTGGGCACAACCCACCGTGGCGCGCCCCCTCTCCTGGCGCGCCCAAGTGGGTTGTCCCCACCTGGTGGCCCTGCAGACCCTGAAACCGACACTATAAAATCCTATTTTCGGAGAAAAAAATCAGGGAGAAAGAATTATCGTGATCCATGAGATGGAGCCACCGCCAAGCCCTGTTCTTCCTCGGGAGGGCAGATCTGGAGTCTGTTTGGGGCTTCGGAGAGGGGGATATTCGTTCTTCGTCATCACCAACCCTTCTCCATCGCCAATTCCATGATGCCCCCACCGGGAGTGAGTAATTCATTCATAGGCTCGCTGGTCAGTGAAGAGTTGGATGAGATTCTTCATGTAATCGAGTTAGTTTTGTTAGGGCTTGATCCCTAGTATCCACTATGTTCTTAGATTGATGTTGCTATGACTTTGCCATGCTTAATGCTTGTCACTTTGGGCCCGGGTGCCATGATTTCAGATCTGAACCTTTTATGTTATCACCATTCTATTCATGTTCTAGATCCGATCTTGCAAGTTTTAGTCACCTACTACGTGTTATAATCCGGTAACCCCGGAGTGACAATAACTGGGACTTCTTCCGGTGATTACCGTAGTTTGAGGAGTTCATGTATTCACCGTGTGCTAATGCTTTGTTCCGGTTCTCTATTAAAAGGAGGCCTTAATATCCCTTAGTTTCCAATATGGACCCCGCTACCACGGGAGGGTAGGAAAAAAGATGTCATGCACGTTCTTTTAATAAAGCACATATGATTATTTACGGAATACATGCCTACATTATATTGATGAACTGGAGCTAGTGCCTTATCGCCCTAGGTTATAACTGTCTCATGATGAATATCATCCAACAAGTCACCGATCCAATGCCTACAAATTTATCTTATGTTGTTTCTGCTAAGTTACTAATGTTACCATCACTGTTACACTTGCTACAAAATTACTGCTATCACTGTTACTGTTACCGTTGCTGCTATCACTATTATCAAAACTATCAAAACTACTTTGCTACTGATTACTTGCTGCAGATAATTAATCTCCAGGTGTGGTTGAATTGAAAACTCAGCTGCTAATACCTTCAAATATTCTTTGGCTCCCCTTGTGTCGAATCTATAAATTTGGGTTGAATACTCTACCCTCGAAAACTGTTGTGATCCCATATACTTGTGGGTTATCAGACACCATATGCATGATATGGGCAATATAACCCTGCCAAGTTAGAGCATGCACCTCGGGGGGGGGGGATACGACTGGTCATCTGTCTCTGAATCCTCCTCTGAGGAGCTATCTGTAACCAGCAAGAAATCTGCATTGACAGGTAGCACTGACTGCTCCGAAGACCTTGTTTTCACTCCAGATTTTCCCATGACCGACTCAAATGGCTAATGCACAAGAAGAGTAGATGAATGTATAAACAAATGGAATACATTATGAAAAAATATGGCACGATACAATTCACATATACGATGACTGGCTAAACAAGATGACATTGCATGATTCACGTATATGATGCCTGGCTAAAGAAGATGGCATTGCATAATTCCCATATACTCCCTTCGTTCCTAAATAGTTGTCTTTTTTTAGAGATTTCAAATTTACTACCACATACGGATGTATATAGACATATTTTAGAGTGTAGATTCACTCATTTTGCTTCGTATGTAGTCACTTGTTGAAATCTCTAAAAAGACAAATATTTAGGAACGGTGGGAGTATGATATAGAAACCAAACAGGTGGCATTCACACAAAGCAAATCTAAACTAAGATGATGACATATAAGATGTATAATGTAAGCAATGCGAGGCGCCATATGCATGATATGACCAACATCAGCATGCCAGGTTAGAGCAAACACCTCAAGTGGTAAATAGGAGTGGTCAGCTCCCTCTGAATCCCCATCTAAACAGTTATCTTCCTCTGGAATACAATCTGGAATGGAAGGAGGGGGGCCCACTTCACCCACCATGGAGCGGCGTCTGCATGACATTATATTGCCACGCAACGGTCTTCTCTTTTTCTCTACATGTTTAGTACGATTGTGTACAATAACTGACATGCATAATAAAAAATAGTTAGATTTTGTAAGGCCTAAGGGGTGCATGCAGAAATCAAGACTAATGGTAGCAAACGAGTGGATAGATCCAAAACTAATGATAGCAGGTAGATTATAGCTTCAGTTTAAAAGGATAGACAATGGATCATCTACTGTTTGTTGCCCACCCAACATGAACCACATAGAAGACCCCGGGTGAACTAGATAGTAGATAGATACTATTCGTTGCTGCCTCGATATGTGCCCCACGGGCATTTTAAAACTCAAGTTTGAACGATAAAGTAGCAGGTAATAATAACCGATGTATAACGTAAGCAAACACAAAAGAGTGCGACCTCTCTTCCGGAACTGTGTAGTCCTCAGGTTCATCTACCCAGTCGATGATGGTAATGCAGTTGGCGTGGCTGCCGGCAACGGGGAAGATGATCTGAGGCGGCGAAAGAAAGTCTGCAGGGGGAATCTCTGCTGCAGTGAACGCTTCTGTCGATGGTGCACCTCAGGTGGGGTGGATGATGGCATGGTAGGAGTAGGACATAACACACAGAGTTTTCTTTGACGCCTATCTGAAAATGAAGTAAATCTGTAAGGGCTCCTTAGAATTGGAGGATTCTATAAATGTAGGGACAGGAAAAACACATGAATAGGATATGAATGCATGTGCAAAACAGAGCATTTGGAAACATAGGATTTCTGTCAACCTAGATGTTTGGTTCACATGAATTGGAAGAACACAGGAATGGATAAACATGGTCAAATTAAAGTCAAACCACATGAAAATGAAAAAATAATAATCTTATTATGCCAGTAATGCAATTAGTCATGTTCTTCATGCATATTAATTTGAAAAGACATCCAAGTTGATATTAAAATTCCTACGTTTTTTCTTTGAAAGAGACACCAAAGGAAAAAAATCCTCCAATTTTGCTTTGCTCCACTCCTTCTAACCAAATGCACAAATAGTAGTACCATAGTAGTTCCATAGCAAAGGATCCCTGAGGGATCAACATGAATGCAGAGTAACAAAGTGAAGCGACAAGTGTACACCTCTTTGGCATAGCCTTGTCGACCTCAGCATCATTGGGTTGGATGTGGAGGATGGTGATGCTGGTGTGACTGTCGGAGGCGGGGAAGAAGATTTGAGGCCTCTAGAAACGGCACCGAGGGTACTGCTCCGTTGTGATGGACGGTTCTGTCGTTGGAGCAGCTCCGGTGAGGTGTACGGTGGCGAGGCTGAAGCAGGACAAGACAGACAACGTTAATCTAAAGTGGGACTCTAGTATCATCTGCAATAGATGATGTAAAATACATCACCAAAAAGTGCTAGATGTAAAACACATCAGCCACGCCACGGCCGCTCCGACAGATGCTGTAAATACTGTTCACTCTGAACTTAACTGAAGAAACTGAACTTTACAGTCGAAACTGAATTTTACTATCGAAACTGATTGGACTAGTAGCAGAGCATTGCAATAGATGTTTAGGGTGTTCGAGCACTAGTAGCAGAGAAGCAGTAATCTAAATTAGCAGACGCTCGACCAGGGAACGCACTAGCAGAGAGCAAGTCGTGCAGCAGCACTGCGAGCGAGTGCTAAAGCAGCAACTCCTGTAGCTGTCGGAGGTCATGCAACAGCAGCAGCGCAATCAATAGCAAGAGCACAACAGTAGCACGAATGAGAGCAAGAGCGGAGCAGCAATGCGACCGACAGCAATACTAGAGCAGAGCAGCAGCACAAATGAAAGCAAGAGCAGTGCAGCAGCGCGACCAACAACAAGAACAGAGCCGCAACACGAGCGAGAGCCGAAGCAGGTGCAGCTAGTGCTGGTGTGGAAGTCGCCGCCGAGGAAGGAACGACATGGGGGAGAGACGCCATGGATGAAGTGGCCGGTGACGGCGCCGTCGATGGAGACCTGCCATGGCTGCTCGGTATCGAGCACCGACAGCCCCGTGAGATCGAATAAAAGATAAAATGCAGCGGTGAGTGCAGAACCTCCTTGGTGGCACCGAGTTGGCCTCGGCTTCATCGGAGGAATTGGTGAGGGTGATGCGGTTCCGGTGGGGCAGGTCAAGACAACGCTGTGGGGATGGAGGTGGCGTGATAGACGAGGCGAACGTCGGGGCAGCTCCTTGGAGGTGGAGGACAGGGCGGCTGATCCGGCGAGACGACGAGATCGATGACAGATCCTCATCCGGTGCGGTGGATGAGGGACGGCGAGCTGTTGCGTTGGAGGACATCATCGGGGAAGAGTCTCCGGCTGGGCGGCGGTCCAGAGGCCGACGGAGGAGCGTGGGGTTTCGAGGGTTTTGACGGCCTCGGTGTATGAATGGGGGGACGAAGGGGAAGGTAGGGGGAGCCATGGCTTAGGGATGTGCTTGTCCTAAATGTAGGGTAAGTTACCAGCGTACCCCACCGGTTTTGACCACGCAACGTCGAGCCGATATTTCCGGCTGAGGGGTAGAAGGGGGATTTTGTGTGTCTGGGCTGCGGGACCAATTTCGGATGAGGAGGGAGTTTTCGTGCGCGTCGAAATTTCGGGATAACAAGGTGTGGCACGGGTTGAAGAGGCGGGGGTTTCAAAGCAGATGAGACAAAAGATACTCGAGCTTGAAAATTTCGGGATAACAAGGCACGGATTCCATGTTCGGCAGAACAAACTTAACATGTACAAAAAAACAATTCATACAAGACACAAGAGAGTCATGTCCCCTTTTACTATATTGCTATAAATGCCATTGAAAAAACTACAAGAAAAATGTAAAAAAAATTGGGAGAACAAGATTACCCTGTACAGTACCAAATCGATTCGCACTTCCCTCAACAACAACAAAAAACAAATCAATTCCCACTAAAAGAAAGAGTCATGTCCCTTTTTATATGATTACAAATGCCAGGATCTTGAATTTCAATTTTTGATTCCACGTTATGTTGAATTCGAATATATCGTTAGGTGACCTTGCAGTTTATAATGGATGTAGTCCTACATTTTGATCCTCCATCATATATGAACATTTTACTCCACCCTATGAACATATATATTGTCGTCTACCATATGGACTAAATTCAAATCAATTTTTCTTATTTGAATACGATTGTTGTCAAGTTATACCATCATTTAAATATTATCTTGATATCAAAAAACATGCATATAGCAGTAATCATATTTCACTATGAACTACATGTACCATACGACCTCCAATTCAAATATTTGTATCCATTTTATGTTGAATTCAAATCAGAGTACATTGGTCTAGGTAGCGAGATGTTCGGGATAATCTAAGCCCTATTTTCATATGTATAATTTTTGGCTGAATTGGGACAAGTTTTGCTATAAGCTTCTTGCAAAACCGGAGATTATCTCAACAAGCCTCGTGGTTCCGAGAGGGAACATGTCACCTTTGTGTGCGAAATGATATACGCTGCCTCCCCCTGATTTTCTTTACAGAGGCAACATAGAACTATATGAGTGCCCTGTTAAATTTTGGAATTATTCCGGGTTCATTTGGCCTTTTTTATACATTAATTGAGTTGCTGGACATTTAATGTGCATAATTCAAATTTGAACTTCAAGCACATGCTCCGGTGCATCGAAGTTGGTTGAAAAATCACATGTGTGTCATTGGGTGAATTTCTAGGTCCCATGCAAGAAATGTGAATGAAATTCAACATCTGGGCGTCGTGACTCGGCCGAGAACATTGAGAAACTTGATTTTTAAATTCCCGCAAATCCAAAACTCGCCTGGAAATCATGAAACTTGGCATGGTGTCATGCCATGTCACTAACATGCTGTGGTAAAAAACTGGGCCAAATTGTAACAAGTTTTGGCATAAGCTTCTTGCAAAACCAGAGATTCTCTCAACAAGCCTCGTGGGGCCGAGAGGGAACGTGTCACCTTTGTGTGCGAAATGATATCCCCTGATTTTGTTTACAGAGGCAACATAGAACTATATGAGTGCCCTGTTAAATTTTGGAATTATTCCGGGTTCGTTTGGCCTTTTTTATACATTAATTGAGTTGCTGGACATTTAATTTGCATAATTCAAATTTGAACTGCAAGCACATGCCCCGGTGCACCAAAGTTGGTTGAAAAATCACATGTGTGTCCTTGGGTGAATTTCTAGGTCCCATGCAAGAAATGGGAATGAAATTCAAACATGTGGGCATCGTGACTCGGCCAAGAACATCGAGAAACTTGGTTTTTAAATTCCTGTAAATCAAAAACTCACCTAGAAATCATGAAACTTGGCATGGTGTCATGTCATGGCACTAACATGCTATGGTAAAAATTGGGCCGAATTGGAACAAGTTTTGGTATAAGCTTCTTGCAAGCCGGAGCTTCTCTCAAGGCTCATGGTTCTAAGAGGGAATGTGTCACCTTTGAGTGCGAAACGATATACGCTGCCCCCCTTGAGTTTCTTTACAAATGCAACATAGAACTACATGAGTGCCCTGTTAAATTTTGGAATTATTCCGGGTTCGTTTGGCCTTTTTATACATTAATTGAGTTTCTGGTCATTTAATGTGCATAATTCAAATTTGAACTACAAGCACATGCTCTCGTGCACCAAAGTTGGTTGAAAAATCACATGTGTGTCCTCGGGTAAATTTCTAGGTCCCATGCAAGAAATGGAAATGAAATTCAAACATCTGGGCATCGTGGCTCGGCCGAGAACATTGAGAAACTTGGTTTTAAAATTCTTTTAAATCCAAAACACGCCTGAAAATCATGAAAGTTGGCATGGTGTCATGTCATGGTACTACCATGCCGTGGTAAATTTTTTTGGCCGAATAGGAACAAGTTTTGGTATAAGCTTCTTGCAAGCCAGAGCTTCTCTCAAGAAGGGTCGTGGTTCAGAGAGGGAACGTGTCACCTTTGTGTGCATAATTCAAATTTGAAATACAAGCACATGCTCTAGTGCACCAAAGTTGGTTGAAAAATCACATGTGTGTTCTCGGGTAAATTTCTAGGTCACATGCAAGAAATGGGAATGAAATTCAAACATCTGGGCGTCATGGCTCGGTCGGAAACATTGAGAAACTTGGTTTTTTAATTCCAGTAAATCCAAAACACACATCAAAATCATGAAACTTGGCTTGGTGTCATGACATGGCACCAACATGCTGTGGTAAATTGCTGTCCGATTTGCGAAGGCACACACATTAACAATCAACAAAGTCATTTTGGAACTAGTGCTGTCACGTTACAATCTGAAACTCAAGTATTATTGAAACCGTGGGCATTCTACTTACCATTTACGTGCCGCCACACGTCCCTTTTTTATTAGCTAGGAGGCGCCGTGCAGGGTAGCTATTTGAGTACGGGAGGCGTGCGATCAGACCCCTGCGCATGCTTATCGGGAGGAGAGCCCTTTGACCTCCATCTGCCGCCCACCTCTCTCCCAAGGTCTCCATTAATGGCACCCGAGCCTCTGTTTAATGGCGTGGCTATGTCTCACTCGACTGAGATTTAAGAGAGAAAAAAGAAATTTTTGCATGGATCTTGATGTAAGATCCGACGGACCTTTATAGCATCTACTGCGACTTATAGCAAGACTGATGGATATATAAGGACGACGACAATGGATAATAATTGTCTTACATAATTAGGAAGATAATTAAAAAAGCCACATGCGGCTACGCCTGAAATACACAAGGGCAAAAGAAGAAGGAAGACAATGATCTGGCCCACTGATCTCTACTTTCTTGATGCATTGCTGCAGGCTGCGGGAACTAGTCTCCATGACGAGTGACGATGAGCTCCATCGTGTCCTCAAGACACTACTTGAGAGCATCCACAGATTCCTCCACTAGCCTTTGGCGCTCGATGCGGAGCATGTCATTCTCGTCCATAAGTTTCTTGACGATGATGCCGGTCCTCTTCAATAAGGCACTGGTCTCCTCCTGCTGCTCTGCACTTCGGATGATCTTCGCCCTCAGCAGGTCGCGCTTGGATCGAAGCCTATCATTGCCCTCCCTTAGTTGTCGGATGACGTCGGTAGCCTGTTCAAACAAGGCGTTCATGTCGTCCTGCAACCTCGCCTAGCCGGAGATATGATCCATCTAGCTATGGACGATCGCATGCATGCGCCTGTAAGAGTCGCTGCCTGCCTGCGAGACATTTTCCCGGGCCTCCGCGGCACAGCAAGACATCTCTGATGCATTCGCGGCACGGCGGGACATCTCTGCTGCTTCCACGACGAGGCCGGACCAGTCTGCTGCATCGATGACGCGGCGGGACCTCGGTGCTGCTTCGGCGGGGCGGTGGGACCTCTGTGCTGCTACTTCCGCGCGGCGGGACATGTCGGATGCTTTTGCAGCGAAGCGGGACATCTCTCATGCTTACGCTTCCATGCTCCCCTCTCCCCGGTGGTAATCTCTCGACCCTGAACACACGCTGGCCATGGCAGACGCAAGGGAAGGATGCTGAATGACTTGTTTGTTTTTGTGGATGAGGAGTTGAGGAGGAATGTGCAATCATCTTGGCGTAGTAGTATTTATAACCGAGTACTAATATGCTCCTAAGTGGGAAAATGTTTAGGTTGTGATCGGTGTGAACAGGTTTGCAATTAAATATAGCGTGGTAGTAGTAATTTGGAATGTGACGAGACGCAAGCTCAAAATTTATTGACAGTTCTAGTTTCGAAGTGTGGCACTATTCCCGGATGGCGTAACGTTGGCACATGTTCTCGGCCGTGGTGTAGCATATGCCATGTTACTTCTTTTTCTACTGCTGTGTACGTGCAATAACTGGCACCATCGGATACATATCTTACGATTATTGGGGCGTTCGACAGGAATAGCCTCGTGGCGAGCTATAGACTAGTCTTTTTTCAGACGCGTTACACCTATCTCTCAGGACTTCTCGCACGCACCATCTCTAGCTCCCTAGGTCGATGCCACCCACATACACTTGTACTCTGAGTTTAGTACGTTATACATGAAGAGAAGAGGTGCACGCATGCACTCATCCTCTCTCACACACGCATCTGTAGCTACGAATTGTAGTGTTCTCAACCATCCGATTGGCTCTATCATAGGTTTCGCGTTGCTCCTTGGCCTTGAGATTGAGAAGTTTAAAACATGGAGGCTAAGCTGGAGGCGCGAGGTTTTGGTTAATGTGCGGGCCACACACGACACCAACACGACACGAGCTTTGTCTGCCTGGTGCGCAGTCGGGTGAGTTGTCCAAGTATAGACACAACTAGGCCCTCCTTGGTATCTGTGCCTTGACTTATGCATAGAGAAATTAGGATTGGAGGGAGTAGTACAAGTAGAAGTACTACTTTGATGTGTCGCGTCAACTCGCACAAGTATGCAACACTTCCTGAACAAACAAGCATATAAGCTGTTACACTACTTCTTACCCAAAGGATCTTTATATCCAACAGACACAAAATATCCGTTCGACTATTGGAAATTACTTTAACTGCTGATCTGATGTCGAAGTAATTGCTACATCGCCACCAAAACCCACCATCTCTTAAGCTAAAGTAGTCTGAGCTAACCCCTATATTAGCATATTACTAAGATAAATAGAAGGCACTGTAGAATCATTTAGGAGGTGAGCTTGTCAATCTGAATGTGGAGGGACACCGTCCTTGACAACCCAGCCCCGGCCAGCTGCTTGGGCGGAACTGTGAAGAAGGTCAGCTCCTGAATGGCGATGTCGCCGGGATCCTTGCTGCTTGTCACCTCCATTTCACCTTGACAGCGTCGGTCCTGCCTTTGGGCTCCCCCGGCGGGCCATTCGCCCACAGCTTGGCCATGTAGTGCGGCAGTGGGGACGCCCCCGCTCTGATGCAGATGATTGACACGGCAATAGGCGAGCCAATGTCGAGCACGCCGTCGACCAAGAAAAACGCGCGACGGTCCTCCTCCGCGAATAGCAAGAGCCGTGGCTCCGACAGTGGCACTTGCAGCTGGAGCACCTTGCCGTACTGGATCTTGTGCACGGGCATGGGATGCACAATGCTGATGTGGTGGGAGAGCGCTGGTGGTGGGCCTTCGTAGCCGCAGACGGGCACGGGGTATTTCTAGGGCGCGAGCGGACACACACTTTGGTGATTGGCGAGCTTGTGGTAAGTGACGTAGAGCCCATAGCCTTCGTGCGAGCACTCCACCCTCACCGAGGAGAGGACAACGTCCACCGCCGTGTTCTGCACGTCGAAGCCGCGGCCGCGCTCACACTTCTGGCACTGCCGCTGGTTCCCGGGGCGCTCGACGCGGTAGTCCGCGCAGGCCAGGCGCCCTCACTTGCACTGCACAAATCAATCGAACAACACATCAATCAAGACAACCCCCACCTTGCTCGATCAGCCGAACGGACGAGCTGTATTTGAACCTCATACATTGGAGGCTTCAAGGGGCGGAGGCACAAGGGGCAGTGGAGCAAGGTGAGGTCCATCGAGACCATAGAGAGCTCCATCTTCGGGTCCTGTTCCGTCGGCATGATCTCGCCCCCCTCGTGCACAACCATCTCTTGCTTTAGGGCCGGGGCATTACAAAGCTTTACCATCACATATTCATACTACTTCAAGGTGCATTAAATCAACACATGCAAGTATCAAAAGGAAAGTCATGGCATGCATGCATGCGTTGTAATTAATGCATCGATAAACGCAAATTATTGAAATATAGTGAGTGCAGTGCTTTGATGTGTTACGTCAACTCATACAACAACAATAAGTTTGATTACAACGCCCTATCCCTCACGGACTAAGCTCCGGTGCCTTAACTGCACCTGCCTTTGGCTGTATGACAGGTGGGCCACCCACCTGTCATACACGCAAAGGCAGGAGCAGTAAGTCAATGAAGCTACGTCCACTAGTACGTGACGATGCTATACAAACGGTTTTAACCCCTTTCCGCGACGACATTTAGAACCGTTGCCTAATGAGTGACGGCGATAGGGGGTCCTTCCCACACGACCCAGAAACCGTCGGGGATATGGCCCTCCTAGCACACACGCTCGGCAAAATGAGTTCGTGTGTGATACATCCCCAATGTATCTATAATTTTTTATTGTTCCATGCTATTATATATTCTGTTTTGGATGTTTAATGGGCTTATTTATACACTTTTATATTATTTTTGGGACTAACCTGTTCATACGTCTCCATCGTATCTACTTTTACAAACACTTTTGCCCTTGTTTTGGACTCTAACTTGCATGATTTGAATGGAACTAACCCGGACTGACGCTGTTTTCAGCAGAATTGCCATGGTGTTATTTATGTGCAGAAACAAAAGTTCTCGGAATGACCTGAAAATCCATGGAGCGTATTTTTGGAAATAATAAAAAATACTGGCAAAAGATCAAGGCCAGGGGCCCACACCCTAGCCACGAGGGTGGGGGGCGCGCCTGCCCCCTGGGCGCGGCCCCTACATCGTGGCCCCCCTGGAGCTCCTCCGACCTCAACTCCAACTATATATATTCGTGTTCGGAGAGAAAAAAATCAGGGAGAAAGATTCATCGCGTTTTACTATATGGAGCCGCCGCCAAGCCCTAAACTCTCTCAGGAGGGCTGATCTAGAGTTCGTTCGGGGCTCCGGAGAGGGGAATCCGTCGCCATCATCATCATCAACCATCCTCCATCACCAATTTCATGATGCTCACCGCCGTGCATGAGTAATTCCATCGTAGGCTTGCTGGACGGTGATGGGTTGGATGAGATTTATCATGTAATCGAGTTAGTTTTGTTAGGGTTTGATCCCTAGTATCCACTATGTTCTAAGATTGATGTTGCTATGACTTTGCTATGCTTAATGTTTGTCAGTAGGGCCCGAGTGCCATGATTTCAGATCTGAACCTATTATGTTTTCATGAATATATGTGAGTTCTTGATCCTATCTTGCAAGTCTATAGTCACCTACTATGTGTTATGATCCGGAAACCCCTAAGTGACAATAATCGGGACCACTTCTGGTGATGACCTTAGTTTGAGGAGTTCATGTATTTACTATGTGTTAATGCTTTGGTCTGGTACTCTATTAAAAGGAGGCCTTAATATCCCTTAGTTTCCGCTAGGACCCCACTGCCACGGGAGGGTAGGACAAAAGATGTCATGCAAGTTCTTTTCCATAAGCACATATGACTATATTCGGAATACATGCCTACATTACATTGATGAACTGGAGCTAGTTCTCTGTCACCCTAGGTTATGACTGTTACATGATGAACCACATCCGGCATAATTATCTATCACCGATCCATTGCCTACGAGCTTTCCATATATTGTTCTTCTCTTATTTACTTTTCCGTTGCTATTGTTACAATCACTACAAAATACCAAAAACATTACTTTTGCTACCGTTACTTTTTCTATCGTTACCACTACTATCATATTACTTTGCTACTAAGCACTTTGCTGTAGATATTAAGTTTCCAGGTGTGGTTGAATTGACAACTCAGCTGCTAATACTTGAGAATATTCTTTGGCTCCCCTTGTGTCGAATCAATAATTTGGGTTGAATACTCTACCCTCGAAAACTGTTGCGATCCCCTATACTTGTGGGTTATCAAGACTATTTCCTGGCGCTGTTGCCGGGGAGCATAGCTCCATTCTTTGAGTCACTTGGGATTTATATCTGCTTATCATTATGAAGAACTTGAGAGATCCAAAAACCAGGATTTATCCCTCAACTACGAGGGGAGGTAAGGAACTGCCATCTAGCTCTGCACTTGATTCACCTTCTGTTTTGAGTAAGCTTGCGACACCTAAACCTGCTTCTGCTATTGATTCTGATATGTCGCATATTATTGAGGATGCTACTTCTGCTATGCATGATACTTATGATGAAACTACTTCTATGCCCGATACTACTGTGCCACTTGGTGAATTTCTTGATGAACAACTTGCTAGGGCTAGAGAGAATGAAATTATTGAAACTGATAATACTGATGAAAGTGATTATGAAGGCTCTCCTAATAAATATGAAGTACCTGTTGTGCCCGAGGGCTATGTTATGGATGAAGAAACTAAAAGAGACTTTCTTGCTTGCAATGATAGAAGTGATCTTAAGAAATTATTAGCTAAGCTTAAACAAAAAACTCTGAATGCTAGAATGAATTATGATCCTGTTTATGCTACTTCACCTATCTTTGTTACTGATAAGGATTATGAATTCTCTATTGATCCTGATATAATTACTTTGGTTGAATCTGATCCTTTTTATGGCTATGAATCTGAAACTGTTGTGGCACATCTTACTAAATTAAATGATATAGCCACCCTCTTCACTAATGATGAGAGAACTCGCTACTTTTATATTCTTAAAATATTTTCGTTCTCATTAAAGGGTGATGCTAAGATATGGTTTAATTCTCTTGATCCTGGTTGTGTGCGTAGACCCCAAGATATGATTTATTACTTCTCTGCTAAATATTCCCATGCTCATAAGAAACAAGCTGCCTTAAGGGATATATGTAATTTTGTGCAAATTGAAGAAGAGAGTCTCCCACAATCTTGGGGGAGGCTTCTCCAATTACTTAATGCTTTGCCTGATCACCCTCTTAAGAAAAATGAAATACTTGATATCTTTTATAATGGACTAACCGATGCTTCCAGAGATTACCTGGATAGTTGTGCTGGTTCTATTTTCAGAGAAAGAACACGAGCTGAAGCTGAAATTTTATTGAATAATATGTTGAAAAATGAAAATAATTGGACACTTCCTGAGCCAGCTCCTGAGCCTATTCCTAAACCAACTCCGAAGAAAAGGGGTGTTCTATTTCTCAGTCCTGAAGATATGCAAGAGGCAAAGAAATCTATGAAAGAAAAGGGTATTAAAGCTGAAGATGTTAAGAATTTACCTCCTATTGAAGAAATACATGATCTTAATTTACCGCCTACTGAAGAAATACATGGTCTTGATAACCCGACACAGGCAGTAAAGGTAAATTCTCTCTATAGATATGATAAATCTGAAATCCCATTTACTAAATTTGCTAGCCCATGCTTAGATGAGTTTGATAAATTTATGGTTAAGCAAGAAGACTTCAATGCTTATTTTGGTAGAGAATTAAAACGCAGTGCTGATATGCTTGAACACTTGGGTGATTATATGCCTAATGTCAAAGGTGAACTTAAACTTATTAGTAAACATGCTTCTATGGTTACCACTCAAGTAGAACAAGTACTTAAAGCTCAAAATGATTTGCTCAATGAATTGAATAGTAAGAATAAGGACTATGCTGTTAGAGTGGCTACTAGAACTGGTAAAATGACCCAGTAACCTTTGATCCTGAAGGCCACCCTAAGACAATTGAGCAAGATTCTCAGAGAAATAATATAGATGCACCTAGTCCTTCTAAAAGGAAGAAAAAGAAAAATGATAGGACTTTGCATGCTTCTAGTGAACCTATTGCTGAAACACCTGAGAATCCCAATGATATTTCTATTTCTGATGCTGAAACACAATCTGGTAATGAGCCTGAAACTAGTGATAATGTTAATAATAATGTTCATGTTAATGCTCAACCTAGCAATGATAATGATATAGAAATTGAACTTGCTGTTGATCTTGATAACCCAGAATCAAAGAATCAACATTATGATAAGAAAGACTATGTTGCTAGGAAACACGGTAAGGAAAGAGAGCCTTGGGTTCAAAAACCCATGCCTTTTCCTCCCAAACCATCCAAGAAAAAGGATGATGAGGATTTTGAGCGCTTTGCTGAAATGATTAGACCTATCTTTTTGCACATGCGATTAACTGATATGCTCAAAATGAATCCTTATGCTAAGTATATGAAAGATATTGTTACTAATAAAAGAAAGATACTGGAAGCTGAAATTTCCACCATGCTTCCTAATTATACTTTTAAGGGTGGAATACCTAAGAAACTAGGAGATCCCGGAGTACCAACTATACCATGCTCCATTAAAAGAAATTATGTTAAAACTGCTTTATGTGATCTTGGAGCCGGTGTTAGTGTTATGCCTCTCTCTTTATATCGTAAACTTGATTTGAATAAGTTGACACCTACTAAAATATATTTGCAAATGGTTGATAAATCAACTGCTATTCCTGTCGGTATTTGTGAGGATGTGCCTGTTGTGGTTGCAAACGTTACTATTTTAATGGACTTTGTTATTCTTGATATTCCCGAGGACGATAGTATGTCTATTATTCTTGGAAGACCTTTTTTGAATACTGCAGGGGCTGTTATTGATTGCACCAAAGGCAATGTCACTTTTCATGTTAATGGTAATGAGCATACGGTACACTTCCCGAGGAAACAACCTCAAGTCCACAGTATCAATTCTATTGGAAAAATTCCATCGATTATTTTTGGAGGTTTTGAATTTCCTCTTCCTACTGTCAAGAAGAAATATGATATTCTTATTGTTGGGGATGTGGATATCCCCGTTGAGGTAACCTAGTGTTATTCGAAAATTCTCGAGTTCCATGTTATTCGGAATGAGTTTGTTAACAAGACTTGATCAACCTTGTTAATGGATTCCTTTTGTTGATCATGAGATGGATGAAATTAGAAAACACAACTCTCTGTACCCTCCTTTTACTTTCTGTTATTCATATTAAATAAAATAAAAATAGTATTTTCTGTCTGTTATCTGAATTATCCTTGCAATATAAAAATACCCCGAAAATAAAAGTTCTCTAAATGCCCTGAAATTTAAATATGACTTTTTCTAGAATATTTGAGAATATTTGGCACTGAGAACACAATAGGGGGGCATCCACCTGGCCACGAGGGTGGAGGGCGCACCCTACCCCCTGGGTGCGCCCCCTGCCTTGTGGGCCCACGATGGCCCTCCTCCACTTATTCCTGCACAGGGCGCACCCCCTTCCTTGTGGGCCCACGATGGCCCTCCTCCACTTATTCCTGCACCCACACACTCCTTCTTCCTCCCACAAACACCATTATCCAGCTCAAGCACAAGTTCTAGCTCATTTTGCTGCAATTTTCGATCTCCTTGCTCAAAGCACCTCTCACAAAACTGCTTTGGGGGATTGTTCCTTGGTATGTGACTCCTCCATTGGTCCAATTAGTTTTTGTTCTAGTGCTTTATTCATTGCAAATTTGTGCTGCCTAGGTGACCATGTTCTTGATCTTGCATGTCAAATTTATGTGGTTCCAAGTAGTTTTGATGCATGATATAGGCTCTAGGCACCTGTAGGAGTAGTTTCTATCAATTTTGTTGAGTTTGGTTCACTTTTATTTGAAGTTACTAAAAAATTCAGAAATTTTTCAGAGGAAGAAATATGTTTAGGAAAATGTACCAAGGTGGTTCTTCAAGGAAACAAGGACCCAGGCTTGCAATGCATGATGCTGATGATGAGCCACCAAGGGACGCTCCAGTGCGGCCTTGTGAATGGACTTCAGAGGACTTCATGGATCGAGCGGGAATTAAGGAAGAATTTAACGCATATTTGCGTAACGCTGATCTTGTGAGCTTCGAGGAAGAAAAATGCCGTCAGTACCACTATCTCACTAGTTCCTTTGTGAGGAGGTTTGAATTTTCATCTTCACGTAATTCTCAAACTGTCCTGTTTGATCTTTATGAAAATTCTTAGACTATGGACTTAGAGGACTTTACCACTGCTTGCAAACTTCCACAATGGGGTAGTGCTAGTGAACCTCACAAATCTGAATTTAGAGATTTTCTTGCTAGTATAACTATGGGGGAATCTAGAGATATAGCACAAGCTACCATAGGGAGCATTCATTTTCCTGCTATACATTATTTTTCTCTCTTCATAGGTAGGTGCATAAATCGTAATGATGAAGCATGTCATATGTTTGTCCCTGACCTCAGTATTCTTAGGAGTGCTGTGTTAGGAGATAAATCTTATAATTTGGGAGCCATTGTTGCACATAGGTTGCATCTTAATAGATTTAATGGAGATTTCTTCGGTGGAATTTATGCAACCCGCATAGCTAATTTTCTTGGTATAACCATACGTGAGGATGATATTGAGTTGCCTCCTGCTTATTTGTATTATGAGGCTATGGTTCGTCATCAGTTTGTTGAGAGGAACGATCAGTTCCTCCAGTACCGACTAATCTTTGACAGACGACGTACCTATCACGTTGCTCTCCCTGCTTCTACTTTCTTTGACTTTCACGCAAAAGGGAGATATTCTATAACTAGAGAGGAGGCGGAAGAGTATAAGAGGAGAGCTGAGATAGCTCGCCTCCAAGCTGCAGCCCACGATGCAATGACTGCTGCATCTCAGTACGACCCCAACTACAACTTTGGATATCTGCCAGGCCATCCGTGGCATTAGACCAACTTAGGCCAAAAGCCTAAGCTTGGGGGAGTACGTATTTCTCATTGACATTACATTCAAGTTCACACACTCATTGCTAGATGTCGGTACTCATACTTTTTCATTGTAATATCCATGCTAGTTTATTTCCTTTTTGTGCTTTCTTCTTGTGTGTTTGATAGACCTTAAGAAAAACCAAAAAAATTAGTTGTAGCTTTTAATTAGTTTACTTTCCATGCTTGTAGTAGTAATTAAAAAGAAAACCCAAAAAGATTTCCAGTTCTTCTTTTTGCTTGTTGGGAGCTTTCCCGTTTAAATAGTTTTATTTCTTTTCTTTTCTTTAGGGGTCGATAGGAGAAGACCTTAATTAAACTGTTAAAGTGGCTCTTATATGCATTATTATTGATCTGACAAAAGAGCCCATATTGCCTTGTCTTCTCCTGTTTATTGAATGCTTGCAGATTCCAGCTTAGTCCAATGCACGCGCACTATTATTATTATTATTATTATTATTATTATTATTATTATTATTATTCACATCATTCGGTCGTGCAAGTGAAAGGCAATTATGACGATATATGATGGACTGATTAAGATGGGAGAAGCTGGTATGAACTCGACCTCTCTTGTTTTTGTAAATATGATTAGTTCATCGTTCCTGATTCAGCCTATTATGAATAAACATGTTTGCAATGACAATTAGAGATCATAGTTTCTTATGCCATGCTTAATTAGCTAGGAGCTTATAATGGTTTACCTTGCGTGCCAACATGCTATTAAAATGGTTGTGATGTGGTATGATAGGGTGGTATCCTCTTTTGAACGATTCGAGTGGCTTGACTTGGCACATGTTCACGCATGTAGTTGAAACAAAATCAACATAGCCTCTACGATATTTATGTTCATGGTGCATTATTGTAACGCCCACGATGCAGCTATATCTCCCACGTGTTGAAGCACGACTTAGAGGCATAACCGCATTGTAAGCAATGTCGCAAGTGGGGTAATCTTCACACAACCCATGTACTGAATAAGAAAAGAGATACATAGTTGGCTTACAATCGCCATGTCACACAATGCATAAATATATCATTACAATCATCCAGTTACAATCAAGGTCCGACTATGGAACCAAAATAAAGACAACCCCAAATGCATAATGTCCCCGATCGCCCCAACTGGGCTCCACTACTGATCGTCTGGAAAATAAACGTAGTATCGTCCTGAGTCCTCATCGAACTCCCACTTGAGCTCAGTCGAATCTCCTGGAATGGTATCATCGGTCCCTACATCTGGTTTTGGAAGGAATCTGTGAGTCACGGGGACTCAGCAATCTCACACCCTCGCGATCAAGACTATTTAAGCTCATAGGTAGGGTAAAAGGTATAAGGTGGAGCTGCAGCAAGCACTAGCATATATGGTGGCTAACATACGCAAAAGAGAGCGAGAAGAGAAGGCAAAGGCACGATCGATAAACTATGATCAAGAAGTGATCCTAGAACAACCTATGTTCAAGCATAACACGAGACCGTGTTCTCTTCCCGGGCTCCGGCGAAAAGAGACCATCACGGCCACACACTCGGTTGATTCATTTTAATTAAGTTAAGTTTCATGTTATCTACAACCGGACATTAACAAATTCCCATCTGCCCATAACCGCGGGCACGACTTTCGAAAGTTCAAATCCCTGCAGGGGTGTCCCAACTTAGCCCATCACAAGCTCTCACGGTCAACGAAGGATATTCCTTCTCCCAAGACAACCCAATCAGACTCGGAATCCCGGTTACAAGACATCTCGACAATGGTAAAACTAAACCAGCAAAACCACCCGAATGTGCCGACAAATCCCGATAGGAGCTACACATATCTCGTTCTCAGGGCACACTCGGATGAGACATCCTATGAGTAAAACCAACCCTCAAGTTGCCCCGAGGTGGCCCCGCAGTCTACTCGGTTCGGACCAACACTCAGAGGAGCACTGACCCAGGGGGGTTTAAAATAAAGATGACCCTTGAGTCCGCGAAAACCAAGGGAAGAGGCTAGGTGGCAAATGGTAAACTAATGTTGGGCCTTGGTGGAGGAGTTTTATTCAAAGCGAACTATCAAGGGGTTCCCATTATAACCCAACCGTGTAAGGAACACAAAATCAAGGAACATAACACCGGTATGACGGAAACTACGGCGGCAAGAGTGGAACAAAACACCAGGCATAAGGCCGAGCCTTCCACCCTTAACCAATTATATAGATGCATTAAAATAGACAAGATATAATAGTGATATCCCAACAATAAACATGTTCCAACAAGGAACAAACTCCAATCTTCACCTGCAACTAGCAACGCTATAAGAGGGGCTGAGCAAAGCGGTAACATAGCCAAACAATGGTTTGCTAGGGTAAGGTGGGTTAGAGGTTTGACATGGCAATATGGGAGGCATGATAAGCAAGTGGTAGGTATCATAGCATAGGCATAGCAATAGAGCGAGCATCTAGCAAGCAAAGATAGAAGTGATTTTGAGGGTATGATCATCTTGCCTGCAAAGTTCTCCGAGTTGACGTAAGCTTGATCCTCGTAAATGTTCTCAACGGATTCCTTGATCACATACTCGTCTCCCGGCTCTACCCAAAGAAAGAACACAAACAAAGGGAGACACAATCAAACACGGTGCAATGCGCAAGCAACATGATGCAAAACATGGCATGATATGCGGGATGTGATATGCGATGCATATGCATGTTTCGGAAAGGAAAGATTGAACCTGGCCTCAACTTGGAAAACCAAGAGTGCTACTGGAAAGATGAGTTGATTTCGGTCGAAATCGATATAAAGATCACCGGAATCGGATGAACGGTTTGCAAATGGCAAGCAAAACAAATATGGCACCGATCTGCGATTAACAGCACGAGGCCATCTAAATGCATCAAGAACAACAAGCTACTACGCTCTAACATAACAACAAAGCACATGGAGGGGATCCACTCAAGATGCTTGACAAAAGATGAACGCTGATCTACGGCTAATTCACTCAATAGCAGGTTCAACCAAGCATGGCAAAAGTGCAAAAGATATCAGGTTACAGAATTAGGGAAAATAACAACATGCCAAGAATTTAACATCAGGAAGCAATGTTTAGAGCACGATAACAACATACTATAGGAACATATCATGGCAAAGCAAGGCATGGCATGAAGCTACTCAAAGCATACAACAAAAGTCCCTTACTGACCATCAGCCAAAAGGGATTAGAAAATACAATGGCAACCATGTGAACATAGCAACTTTCGTTAACAGATTCAGACTTAGTAGAAAACTGGAACATGGCAAAACAGATTCATGTAGGCATGTTTACGAGCTCAATGCACTCACCACAAGGCATTGCATGACAAACTAAGCATACACCCAGCAAGTAGACATGGCATAGAAGCTAAACATGGCAAGAACACTCTCATAGCATCCACGGATCAACTACAACAACCTCGGCAAAATTGCTTAACATGTAAACAATCTGCCAGGAACATTTTATAGCAAAAGTAGAGCAAGATTGAGTCATGCTAGGGTGCTCCATAAATGCAAACAAAGACATGGATGGATAGAGCATAACAATATCTCCAAAACATCCTTCCTGAACATGCTCAAAAGGGGCATGGATCACTCTGTAGCAACAAGAATACATGGCATAAAAATATTATCAGGGCAAAGACTTAGAAGATTTCTAAGTCCCTGAAATCAGCAACATCACGAGAGCTACTTTGCATGCTTGTGCTAGTCACTACAAAGATCACAAAAATACATGGCATACACCCCTGTAAAGATGGCATGGCATACTTCAAAACACATGTAGGGCTCAAGTTCATAGGAGGCACACATCAATCATGGCAAAAATGACAAATGTCCAATCTCTGTTAAGAAATTGAAACTAACATTGCATAGCACTCTTGCAACAACATTTAGGGCATCCAGCTGAACTCAAATGAACATGGTGCAATGGGATGAAATGAAGTACTCGTCGAGACGAACAATTTGATACGCTACACGCCCAAAACGAAGCCACGGGTGCAGAGATATGGCATGATGAAAAATGCTAAAAATAACAGAAACTGGGACAAAGTCAACCCTAGGGTTTCGGATCCAGATCTGGATCGGGGTGGCGCACAAAACGAGGTTTGCCAAAGTTCGCCGGAGATGCTGCCGGAGTCGAGGGAGGAGGCGGTGGAGGCCGGAGAAGGTGAGGAGGGGCGACGCCGGCGAGGAGGAGCGGCGGCTCGGGTCAGCCGGCGGGCGCGGGGACCCGGCCGC
>NC_041392.1:255742098-255751572 GCF_002162155.2 Triticum dicoccoides | reverse complement strand
GAGGACGTCGGGAGGCGCGGGCGCGGGGCGGCGGATGGGCCTCGAGGGCCCGGTTCGGGCTCGCCGGGCCGGCAGCGGAGAGGACTGCGGCGGACACGTGGCGGCGTGGGAGTGGCCGAGGTGGCGGGGCGGACGCGTCCGGTCCGATCCGAACGTGTCCGGCGGCGCGGGGAGGAAGAGGCTAGGGTTTGTACCCGAAAAAAATCGGAGGAGTGCACATATTTATAGGTAGAGGGAGCTAGGAGGCTCCAAATTGAGCATGGTTTGCGGCCACGCGATCGTGGTCGAACAACCGAGATGATGGAGGGGGTTTATGTGGGTTTTGGGCCACTTTGGAGAGGTGTTGGGCTGCAACACACACGAGGCCTTCACGGTTCCTCAGTTAACCATTGGAGTATCAAACAAAGTCCAAATGGCACGAAACTTGACAGTCGGTCTACCGGTAGTAAACCAAGGCCGCTTGGAAAGTCTCGGTCCAATCCAAGAACGTTTAATACCCGCACATGAAAAGAGGTAAAAGGGAACACCGGAGGACATAGGAGCGCCGGATTGCAAAACGGACAACGGGGAAAATGCTCGGATGCATGAGACGAACACGTATACAAATGCGATGCACATGATGACCTAATATGAGATGCATGACAAAGACAAAAGCAATACGGAGGCAAAAAACCCGACAGCGAGGAAATATCATAACTTAGTGCCGGAAATGGCAGGAGTTGGAATACAAATATGGCAGGTTACATATGGGGCGTTACAACACTCCACCACTACAAAAGGATCTCGTCTCGAAATCTAGGACTGGAAAAACTCCGGGTATTCGGAACGAAGGTGGTCCTCGCGTTCCCAGGTGGCTTCACGGTCGGAATGATGCGACCACTTCACTTTCAGGAATTTGATAGAGTTGTTGCGAGTCTTGGGCTCAGTTTCTTCAAGAATAGCAACGGGATGCTCATGATAAGACATGTCTTCTTGGAGATCAATCTCTTCAAAGTTGATGGTGCGGTCAGGAGTCTTGAAACACTTGCGGAGTTGAGACACGTGAAACACGTCGTGCACGTTTGCAAAGTTGGATGGAAGCTCAAGTTGATAGGCGAGATCGCCTCTTTTGCCAATGATCTTGAAAGGATCCACGTATCTAGGGGCCAACTTCCCTTTGATACCGAAGCGATGAGTACCTTTCATTGGAGAGACATGGAGGTAGACATGGTCTCTGATCTCGAAAGCCAAGTCACGATGCTTGCTATCATAGTAACTCTTCTGGCACGATTGCGCGGCTTTGAGATTTTCACGAATGACTTTGCACATTTGTTCAGCCTCTATGATCAAGTCATTGCCAAGAAGTTGGCGTTCACCAGACTCTGACCAGTTAAGAGGAGTACGACACTTCCTGCCATAGAGAATCTTGAATGGGGCCTTGCCCGAACTCGCTTGGAAGCCGTTGTTATAGGAGAACTCGACATATGGAAGACAATCTTCCGACTTCATACCGAAAGAAATGACACATGCTCGGAGCATATCTTCAAGAATTTGATTAACTCGCTCGACTTGGCCACTAGTTTGAGGATGAAAAGCTGTGCTGAAGCGAATATTGGTGCCCATGGCCTTCTGAAAAGAATCCCAAAACTTGGAGGTGAAGATGCTCCCACGATATGAAGATATCAACTGCGGAATGCCGTGCAGAGAGACAATCCTGGAGGTATATAGCTTTGCCAACTGAGCTGCTATGATAGATACTTTGATAGGAAGAAAATGAGCCACTTTGGTGAGCTTGTCGATGACAACGAAGATAGCATCATTGCCACGTTTGGACTTTGGAAATCCAGTCACGAAGTCCATCTCAATATGGTCAAACTTCCATTCTGGAATGGCAAGAGGTTGTAGGAGACCAGCTGGTCGTTGGTGTTCTGCTTTCACTCTTCTGCAGACATCACATTCGTTCACGAACTGAGCAATCTTGCACTTCATTCGAGTCCACCAATACGACTGCTTGAGGTCCTGGTACATCTTTGTACTTCCAGGGTGAATAGAGAGGAGTGAATTGTGAGCCTCGTTCATAATGACTTTGCGAAGGTCACCTTTAGGAACAACAATTCGATCCTCGAAGAAAAGAGTATCCTTGTCATTAAGGCGATAGCACTTGTACTTGGGTTGACTCTTGGCAATCCCAATCTTCACCTTCTTCACCATAGCATCAAGAAGTTGAGCCTCGCGAATCTGATCTTCCAAAGTAGGAGAGACTTGAAGGTTGGCAAGGAATCCTTGAGGAACAACTTGGAGATTAAGTTTGCGGAAAGCTTCACAAAGCTCTGGTTGGTAGGGCTTGATAATCAAACTATTGCAGTAAGCCTTCCTGCTCAATGCGTCAGCAATTACATTGGCCTTGCCTGGAGTATATTCAATACTCAGATTATACTCTTGAATCATTTCGACCCAACGAGTCTGTCTGAGGTTGAGGTTGGGCTGAGTGAAGATGTACTTGAGACTCTTATGACCAGTGAAGATGTCCACCTTTCTTCCCAATAAGAGATGTCTCCAAGTTAAAAGAGCATGGACAACTGCCGCCAACTCGAGGTCATGAGTGGGGTAATTCTTTTTGTTGGGCTTCAACTGGCGAGAGGTATAGGCCACAACTTTCTTCTCTTGCATCAACACTGCACCGAGACCTTGAAGGTAAGCATCACAAAAAACCTCAAACAGTTTGGATTCATCAGGAGGAGTCAGAACTAGAGCAGTGACTAACTTCTCTTTGAGGGTATTGAAAGTGATGTCACATTAAGGCGACCAGACATACTTCACATGCTTTTGGAGAAGGTTGGAAAGAGGCTTCGTGATCTTAGAGAAGTTCTCAACGAACCTTCGACAATAGCTTGCGAGCCCAAGGAAGCTGCGGAGTTGCTTCACATTCTGATGTGGTTCCCAATTCACAATTGCAGACACCTTCTCAGGATTAACAACTATGCCCTTGGCGGAGATGATATGCCCAAGGTAGAGAACCTCATCGAGCCAAAACTCGCACTTTGAAAACTTCGCATAGAACTGATGTTCTCTGAGCTTATCCAGCACCAATCTCAAGTGCTTAGCATGATCCTCCTTGTTCTTGGAAAAGACCAGAATGTCATCGAGGTAGACCAAGACGAAGTCATTTGTGTAGGTGTTGAAGATGAAGTTCATCATGCGAGAGAATGTTGGAGGTGCATTGATGAGGCCGAAAGACATGGTGTATTCATATGAACCATAACTTGTTCTGAATGTTGTCTTGGGGATATCCTATTCATGAATGTGAATCTGATGATAGCCCATATGGAGGTCAAGCTTGGAGAATACTTGAGCACCTTTGAGTTGTTCAAAAAGCTCGTTGATGTTGGGAAGTGGGTACTTGTTCTTTGTGGTCTTCTTGTTCAATGGACGGTAGTCGACACAAAGTCAGTCCGTTCCATCCTTCTTCTTGACGAAAAGAACACCACAACCCCATGGAGAAGAAATTGGTCGGATGAGACCCATACGCTCTTGAATATCGAGTTGTTTCTTCAGCTCCTTCAACTCTTCAGGTCCAAGCTTGTAAGGATGTTTGCAAACAGGTTCCTTGCCAGGCTCAAGATCGATGACGAATTCAACTGGCCGGTGAGGAGGCATTCCTAGAAGCTCTTCTGGAAAGACGTCTTGATATTTGCAAACGACTGGAATATGAGATATGGCATCCAGCTCGCCCTTCTCATTGAGAGAAAACAGTCGGATGGTATCATCTCGAGCGGCAAAAGACGATTACATCCTTAGACGAATATGTCAATTGAATCTGCCTGGCAGCACAATCAAGCTGAGCCTTGTGCTTAGAAAGCCAATCCATTCCGAGAATAAGATCAATATCCGAGTTACCAAGGACCACTGGAGAGGACAGAAACTTATAGTCGCCCAACATGATAGAAACATCGGGAGCAACCAAACTAGAAGTCATAAGCTTTCCGGGAGAAACAACTTGCATGACTTTGGGCAAAATCTCTATGTCAACATTGTGCTTCGATGCAAAAGGGAATGACAAGAAAGAATGCGATGCACCAGTATCAAAAAGAACTCTTGCAGGAATATCGTTAACAGGAAGGTTACCCATGATCACATCTGACGAATCCTCTGCCTGAGCTGCGTTCATCATGTTGACCTTTGCAAACTTGGGATTATGCTTGACCACTGCGGTGCTAGCAGATCTCATAGGAGGAGGAGGAAGACATCTCTGATTGAAGCATTTGTTGGCATAGTGACCCTTCTGCTGACACTTGTTGCATGTGACCTCTGAAAGCGGACGGTGATACGGAGCACTTGATCTTGGAGCATGAGACGAAGTCTTGTTCTGAAAGCCTGGGTTGGGTGGGTGGGAAGATCCATTGCCACCTTTGCTCTTCTGCTGATAAGGCTGATGGAACGGGGAGGAGGAGGCAACCAATACTTTTGCTGCTTAGTTGCCACTTGGGTTGAGGAAGAAGGAGTTGCATCCCTGAC
Organism: Triticum dicoccoides; assembly: GCF_002162155.2. Lineage (NCBI taxonomy): Eukaryota > Viridiplantae > Streptophyta > Magnoliopsida > Poales > Poaceae > Triticum > Triticum dicoccoides. The sequence goes on along the minus strand of NC_041392.1, from coordinate 255,747,078 downwards.
TCGTTTCTTAGAAGCATCGCACTTGAGTTGAGAATCCTCTTGTTTCAGTGCCATATTGTAGAACTCATCGTACTTCTTAGGCTCAAAAAGCACAAGGGCTAGTTCGAGATCTTCTTTGAGGCCACCCCTGAACTGATAAATCATGCTCTTCTCGTCAGGGACGTCTTGCTTAGCGAAACGAGCGAGCTTCTGGAACATGATGTTATACTGGTAAACAGACAAGCTGCCTTGCTTCAGATTGCGGAACTCGTCACACTTGCTCTCAACAACACTCTGAGGAATGTGGTGAGCTTTGCAGTCTTGACGGAATTCATCCCAGGTAATCACACGACCTCCTCTAGAATCTTTGTACTGCTGATACCACTCTGCAGCTTGGTCTTTGAGTTGGAACAAGGCAAACTTGACAAAGTCCTCAGGCCTGACGTTGCTTCACTCGAAATGCTTGCAGATATCCATGAGCCAATCATCTGCGTCTGTTGCTTCGACACAGTTACTAAAGGTCTTTGGCTGGTTTGCGAGGAACTGGTTGAGTGTAGCAAACTAATTCTGATTGTTGCCTTGGCCTTGATTTCCTTGGTTGCGCTCTTGCAAGAGTTGCATAAGCATCTGCGTGTTGGCGTTGGTAGCGGCCATCATAGCTTTCCATGCCTCCGGAGGTGGAGGTGGTGGCGACGGGTCCGGATTCAGACGCGTTGGAGGAGCCATCCTGAAGAGGGCGACATCCGTTAGCATCCTGATAGACAAATATTCAAGCTGAATCAAATGGGTCGAAATTGCAACATATAGCCTTGACATTTGAACAAGAACGAACGAATGCATTCCATATTAAATGGTCACATTTCTATAAATTGAGAAGCCACTTAGATAGAGGTAGAAGAATAAAACAACAAGGTACGGACAAGAACAAATACTTGGTGAGGATTACCCAATCACAAACCAAATATTTGCGGAAGAAATACTAGAGCTACATGAATTCCCACCTATGAAACTCCCGAAATTCTCCCGGTTATGCAATCAGGTGTTGGGGATACAGGGGAAGCATAATATCTCACCCAAATCTAGCAAATCCTACATCCAGCTGTATCCATCCTTCAACACATAACCGAGAAACCTTCGGAAATCATTTACCTCAACCTTCGAAAAGCATCCGTTATACGAGTTATGGCAATACTCCTGAACTCCCGCCCCAGTACTGGGTGGCGTCGAGGTTATCTCACCAACAACTGCATAAAAGAGATTTTCGATGTCGGCGAAACTCAGGTATTCCAGAATTGCAACGATAAAATTGTGACGACAACACCTCGGAGCTCAACTCCCCGGGACACTGCCACAACCCCTAAATGTCAAGAGTCACCAAGAACAATGTTCTCGTCACAAATCCATCGGAACGATTCCAAGATACCCGCGTGATCCTAATTTTTTTTTAGTAAAATTTGAGAAGAGAAGAGTCAAAACTCTACGCCAGGATGCCTCACCAGAGCGACGAAGGGACTGAGGAGTAAAAAGAATCCTACTCTCCAATATATATAATCCTAAATGACTCAAAACATTTTTTTCTAGACTCAACAACGCCAACGATTCAATGAAGCAGGGGGCTCCTAAGTCGGGGAAGGCTCTGATACCAACTTTTAACGCCCACGATGCGGCTATATCTCCCACGTGTCGAAGTACGACTTAGAGGCATAACCACATTGTAAGCAATGTCGCAAGTGGGGTAATCTTCACACAACCCTTGTACTGAATAAGAAAAGAGATACATAGTTGGCTTACAATCGCAACGTCACACAATGCATAAATATATCATTACAATCATCCAGTTACAATCAAGGTCCGACTACGGAACCAAAGTAAAGACAACCCCAAATGCATAATGTCCCCGATCGCCCCAACTGGGCTCCACTACTGATCGTCTGGAAAAGAAACGTAGTATCGTCCTGAGTCCTCATCGAACTCCCACTTGAGCTCAGTCGAATCTCCTGGAATGGTATCATCGGTCCCTGCATCTGGTTTTGGAAGGAATATGTGAGTCACGGGGACTCAGCAATCTCACACCCTCGCGATCAAGACTATTTAAGCTCATAGGTAGGGTAAAAGGTATGAGGTGGAGCTGCAGCAAGCACTAGCATATATGGTGGCTAACATACGCAAAAGAGAGTGAGAAGAGAAGGCAAAGGAACGATCGATAAACTATGATCAAGAAGTGATCCTAGAACAACCTACGTTCAAGCATAACACGAGACCGTGTTCTCTTCCCGGGCTCCGCCGAAAAGAGACCATCACGGCCACACACTCGGTTGATTCATTTTAATTAAGTTAAGTTTCATGTTATCTACAACCGGACATTAACAAATTCCCATCTGCCCATAACCGCGGGCACGGCTTTCGAAAGTTCAAATCCCTGCAGGGGTGTCCCAACTTAGCCCATCACAAGCTCTCACGGTCAACGAAGGATATTCCTTCTCCCAAGACAACCCGATCAGACTCAGAATCTCGATTACAAGACATCTCGATAATGGTAAAACTAAACCAGCAAAACCGCCCGAATGTGCCGACAAATCCCGATAGGAGCTGCACATATCTCGTTCTCAGGGCACACTCGGATGAGACATCCTACGAGTAAAACCAACCCTCAAGTTGCCCCGAGGTGGCCCCGCAGTCTACTCGGTTCGGACCAACACTCAGAGGAGCACTGGCCCAGGGGGGTTTAAAATAAAGATGACCCTTGTGTCCGCGAAACCCAAGGGAAAAGGCTAGGTGGCAAATGGTGGGCCTTGCTGGAGGAGTTTTATTCAAAGCGAACTGTCAAGGGGTTTCCATTATAACCCAACCGTGTAAGGAACGCAAAATCAAGGAACATAACACCGGTATGACGGAAACTAGAGTGGCAAGAGTGGAACAAAACACCAGTCATAAGGCTGAGCCTTCCACCCTTAACCAAGTATATAGATGCATTAAAATAGACAAGATATAATAGTGATATCCCAACAATAAACATGTTCCAACAAGGAACAAACTCCAATCTTCACCTGCAACTAGCAATGCTATAAGAGGGGCTGAGCAAAGCGGTAACATAGCCAAACAACGGTTTGCTAGGGCAAGGTGGGTTAGAGGTTTGCCATGGCAATATGGGAGGCATGATAAGCAAGTGGTAGGTATCATAGCATAGGCATAGCAATAGAGCGAGCATCTAGCAAGCAAAGATAGAAGTGATTTTGAGGGTATGATCATCTTGCCTGCAAAGTTCTCTGAGTTGACGTAAGCTTGATCCTTGTAAACGTTCTCAACAGGTTCCTTGATCACATACTCGTCTCCCGGCTCTACCCAAAGAAAGAACACAAACAAAGGGAGACACAATCAAACACGGTGCAATGCGCAAGCAACATGATGCAAAACATGGCATGATATGCGGGATGTGATATGCGATGCATATGCATGTTTCGGAAAGGAAAGATTGAACCTGGCCTCAACTTGGAAAACCAAGAGTTCCACTGGAAAGATGAGTTGATTTTGGTCGAAATCGATATAAAGATCACCGGAATCGGATGCACGGTTTGCAAATGGCAAGAAAAACAAATATGGCACCGATCTGCGATTAACAGCACGAGGCCATCTAAATGCGTCAAGAAAAATAAGCTACTGCACTCTAACATAACAACAAAGCACATGGAAGGGATCCACTCAAGATGCTTGACAAAAGATGAACACTGAGCTACGGCTAATTCACTCAATAGCAGGTTCAAACAAGCATGACAAAAGTGCAAAAGATATCAGGTTACAGAATTAGGGAAAATAACAACATGCCAGGAATTTAACATCAGAAAGCAATGTTTAGAGCACGATAACAACATGCTACAGGAACATATTATGGCAAAGCAAGGCATGGCATGAAGCTACTCAAAGCATACAACAAAAGTCCCTTACTAACCATAAGCCAAAAGGGATCAGAAAATACAATGGCAACCATGTGAACATAGCAACTTTCGTTAACAGATTCAGACTTAGTAGAAAACTGGAACATGGCAAAACAAATTCATGTAGGCATGTTTACGAGCTCAATGCACTCACCACAAGGCATTGCATGACAAACTAATCATACACCCAACAAGTAGACATGGCATAGAAGCTAAACATGGCAAGAACACTCTCATAGCATGCACGGATCAACTACAACAACCTCGACAAAATTGCTTAACATGTAAACAATCTGCCAGGAACATTTTATAGCAAAAGTAGAGCAAGATTGAGTCATGCTAGGGTGCTCCATAAATGCAAACAAAGAAATGGACGGATAGAGCATAACAATATCTCCAAAACATCCTTACTGAACATGCTCAAAAGAGGCATGGATCACTCTGTAGCAACAAGAATACATGGCATAAAAATATTATCAGGGCAAAAACTTAGAAGATTTCTAAGTCCCTGAAATCAGCAACATCACAAGAGCTACTTTGCATGCTTGTGCTAGTCACCACAAAGATCACAAAAATACATGGCATACACCCCTGTAAAGATGGCATGGCATACTTCAAAACACATGTAGGGCTCAAGTTCATAGGAGGCACACATCAATCATGGCAAAAATGACAAATGTCCAATCTCTGTTAAGAAATTGAAACTAACATTGCATAGCACTCTTGCAACAACATTTAGGGCATCCAGATGAACTCAAATGAACATGGTACAATGGGATGAAATGAAGTACTCGTCGAGACGAACAATTTGATATGCTACACGCCCAAAATGGAGCCACGGGTGCAGAGATATGGCATGATGAAAATGCTAAAAATAACTGAAACTGGGACAAAGTCAACCCTAGGGTTTCGGATCCAGATCTGGATCGGGGTGGCGCGTAAAACGAGGTTCGCCGGAGTTCGCCGGAGACGCTGTCGGAGTCGAGGGAGGAGGCAGTGGAGGCCGGAGAAGGTGAGGAGGGGTGACGCCGGCGAGGAGGAGCGGCGGCTCGGGGCGGCTGGCGGGCGC
>NC_041392.1:255670148-255741320 GCF_002162155.2 Triticum dicoccoides | reverse complement strand
GGCGCGGGCGCGCGACGAGGACGTCGGGAGGCGCGGGCGCGGGGCGGCGGATGGGCCTCGGGGGCCCGGTTCGGGCTCGACGGGCCAGCGGCGGAGAGGACGGCGGCGGACACATGGCGGCGTGGGAGTGGCCGAGGCGGCGGGGCGGACGCGTCCGGTCCGATCCGGACGTGTTCGGCGGCGCGGGGAGGAAGAGGCTAGGGTTTGGACCCGAAAAAATCGGAGGAGTGCACATATTTATAGGTTGAGGGAGCTAGGAGGCTCCAAATTGAGCACGGTTTGCGGCCACGCGATCATGATCGAACGACCAAGATGATGGAGGGGGTTTAGGTGGGTTTTGGGCCACTTTGGAGAGGTGTTGGGCTGCAACACACACGATGCCTTCACGGTTCCTCGGTTAACCATTGGAGTATCAAACGAAGTCCAAATGGCACGAAACTTGACAGGCGGTCTACCGGTAGTAAACCAAGGCCGCTTGGCAAGTCTCGGTCCAATCCGAGAATGTTTAATACCCACACACGAAAAGAGGTAAAAGGGAACACCAGAGGACATAGGAGCGCCGGAATGCAAAATGGACAATAGGGAAAATGCTCGGATGCATGAGACGAACACGTATGCAAATGCGATGCACATGATGACATGATATGAGATGCATGACAAAGACAAAAGCAACACAGAGGCAAAAAACCCGACAACGAGGAAATATCATAACTTAGTGCCGGAAATGGCAAGAGTTGGAATACAAATATGGCAGGTTACATATGGGGCGTTACAATTATATCCCACTCATGCTTGCATTCAGTGTTGATTAATTTTAATGCATGTTCATGACTGTTGTCGCTCTCTAGCTGGTTGCTTCCCGGTCTTTTTCTAGCCTTCACCTGTACTAAGCGGGAATACTGCTTGTGCATCCAATCCCATAAACCCCAAAGTTGTTCCATATGAGTCCACCATACCTACCTATATACGGTATCTACCTGCCGTTCCAAGTAAATTTGTATGTGCCAAACTCGAAACCTTTAAATAAATATCCTGTTTTGTATGCTCGAATAGCTCATGTATCAACTAGGGATGTCCGTATCTTCCATGTTAGGCGGGTTATTCTCAAGAGGAGTGGACTCCACTCCTCACTCACGAGAAAATGGCTGGTCATCAGGATGCCAGTCCCATGCTTTATGCAAATCAAATCAAAATAATTGCAAACAAAACTCCCCCTGGGACTCTTGTTAGTTGGAGGCACTCGTTGTTTCGAGCAAGCCATAGATTGATGCTTGTTGGTGGAGGGGGAGTATAAACTTTACCATTCTATTTGGGAACCGCCTATAATGTGTGTAGCATGGAAGATATCGCCATCTCTTGGTTGTTATGTTGACAATGAAAGTATACCGCTCAAAATATTATTCATCTCTATTTTAAAACCGAGCTCTGGCACCTCTACAAATCCCCGCTTCCCTCTGCGAAGGGCCTATCGATTTACTTTCATGTTGAGTCATCATCCTCTTATTAAAAAGCACCAGTTGGAGAGTACCACTGTCATTTGCATTCATTACTGTTAGTTTACATTGAGTATGACTTGACTGGATCTCTTTTACCATGAATTACAATGTCTAGTCAATCCTTGATCTTTAAACCATCAACTACGAGGGGAGGTAAGGAACTGCCATCTAGCTCTGCACTTGATTCACCTTCTGTTATGAGGTAGCTTGTGACACCTAAACCTGCTTCTGCTATTCGTTCTGATATGTCACATGTTATTGATGATGCCACTTCTGCTATACATGATACTTATGATGAAACTACCTCTATGCCTGATACTACTATGCCACTTAGTGATTTTCTCGAGGAACGACTTGCTAGGGCTAGAGAGATTGAAAATATTGAATCTGATTATGAAGATGAAAGTGATGATGAAGAATCACTTGTTATTCCCGAGGGTTATTTATTTGATCAAGAAGCTTCTTTAGCTATTTTAGCTTGCAAAGATAGATATGAACTTAAAAGGTTATTAGCTAAATGGAATAAGCAATCTCTAAATGCTAGGATGAGACCTGACCCTGCTTTTGCTACTTCACCTATCTGTGTTACTGATAAGGATTATGAATTCTCTGTTGATCCTGATATAATTACTTTGGTTGAATCTGATCCTTTTCATGGTTATGAATCTGAAACTGTTGTGGCACATCTTACTAAATTAAATGATATAGCCACCCTGTTCACTAATGATGAGAGATCTCACTACTTTTATATCCTTAAAATATTTGCGTTCTCATTAAAGGGTTATGCTAAAATATGGTTTAATTCTCTTGATCCTGGTTGTGTGCGTAGTCCCCAGGATATGATTTACTACTTCTCTGCTAAATATTTCCCTGCTCGTAAGAAACAAGCTGCTTTAAAGGAAATATACAACTTTGTGCAAATTAAAGAAGAGAGTGTCCCACAAGCTTGGGGGAGGCTTCTCAAGTTACTCAATGCTTTACTTGATCATCCTCTTAAGAAAAATGAAATACTTGATCTCTTTTATAATGGACTAATCGATGCTTCCAGAGATTACCTGGATAGTTATGCTGGTTCTCTTTTCAGGGAAAGAACACCGGATGAAGCTGAAATCTTATTGAATAATATGTTGACAAATGAAAATAATTGGGCACCTCCTGAGCGAGCTCCTGCTCCAATTAATGATCCTATTCCCAAACCACCTCTAAAGAAGAGAGGTGTTCTATTTATCAGTCCTGAAGATATGCAAGAGGCAAAGAAATCTATGTAAGAAAAATGTATCAGAGCTGAAGATGTTAAGAATTTACCTCCCATTGAAGAAATACATGGTCTTAATTTACCGCCCGCCGAAGAAACATATGATCTTAATCCTTTATTTATTGAAGAACCTCCAGACCCCTATAACCCGACACAGGTAGTAAAGGTAAATTCTCTCTATAGATATGATAAAGCTGAAATCCCTCCTGCTAAAATTGCTAGTCAATGCTTGGATGAGTTTGATAATTTTATGTTTAAGCAAGAAGACTTCAATGCTTATTTTGGTAGACAATTAAAACAAGATGCTGATATGATTAAATACTTGGGTGACTATATGGCTAATATTAGAGGTGAACTTAAACTTGTTAGCAAACATGCTTCTACGGTTACCACTCAAGTAGAACAAGTACTTAAAGCTCAAAAGGAATTGCTCAATGAGATGAATAGTAAGAAAAACTATTATGCTGTTAAAGTGGCTACTAGAACTGGTAGAATGACTCAGGAACCTTTGTATTCTGAAGGCCACCCTAAGAGAATTGAGCAAGATTATCAGAGAAATAAAATTGATGCACCTAGTTCTTCTAAAAGGAAGAAAAAGAAAAATGATAGAACTGTGCAAACTTCTAGTGAACCTATTGCTGAACCACCTGATAATCCAAATGATATCTCTATGTCTGATGCTGAAACACAATCTGGCAATGAACATGAACCTAATGAAAATGTTAATGATGATGTTCATAATGATGCCCAACCTAGTAATGATAATGATGTAGAAATTGAACCTGTTGTTGATCTTGATAACCCACAATCAAAGAATCAACATTATGATAAGAAAGACTTTATTGCTAGGAAACATGGTAAAGAAAGAGAGCCTTGGGTTCAGAAACCCATGCCTTTTCCTCCCAAACCATCCAAGAAAAAGGATGATGAGGATTTTGAGCGCTTTGCTGAAATGATTAGACCTATCTTTTTACGTATGCGATTAACTGATATGCTTAAAACAAATCCTTATGCTAAGTACATGAAAGATATTATTACAAATAAAAGAAAGATACCAGAAGCTGAAATTTCCACCATACTTGCTAATTATACTTTTAAGGGTGGAATACCAAAGAAACTTGGAGATCCAGGAGTACCTACTATACCATGCTCCATTAAAAGAAACTATGTTAAAACTGCTTTATGTGATCTTGGAGCCGGTGTTAGTGTTATGCCTCTCTCTTTATATCATAGACTTGACTTGAATAAGTTGACACCTACTGAAATATCTTTGCAAATGGCTGATAAATCAACTGCTATACCTGTCGGTATTTGTGAGGACGTGCCTGTTGTGGTTGCAAACGTTACTATTTTAACGGACTTTGTTATTCTTGATATTCCCGAGGACAATAGTATGTCTATTATTCTTGGAAGACCTGTTCTTAATACTGCAGGGGCTGTTATTGATTGCAACAAAGGCAATGTCACTTTTCATGTTAATGGTAATGAGCATACTGTACACTTTCCGAGGAAACAACCTCAAGTTCATAGCATCAACTCTATTGGAAAAATTCCATCGATTATATTTGGAGGTTTTGAATTTCCTCTACCTACTGTCAAGAAGAAATATGATATACTTATTATTGGGGATGTGCATATCCCCGTTGAGGTAACCTAGTGTTATTCGAAATTTCTCCGATTTCATGTTAATCGGAATGAGTTTGTTAACAAGACTTGAGCAACCTTGTTAGTGGATTCCTTTTGACAAGCATGAGATGGATGAAACTAGAAGCACAACCTTCTGTACCCCATTTTTACTTTCTATTATTTATATTAAATAAATAAAAATAAATAATTTTCTGTCTGTTATCTGATTATCCGTGCAATATAAAAATACCTCGAAAATAGAAGTCCTCAGAATGACATGCCAATTTAATATGATTTTTTGGGAATATTTGAGGATTTACGGAACAAAGAACACACCAGGGGGGCCAACCACCTTGCCACAAGGGTGGAGGGTGCGCCCACCCCTCTAGGGCGCGCCCCCTGCCTCGTGGGCCCATGGTGGCCCTCCTCCACTTACTCCTGCACCCATCCTCTTCTTCTTCCTCACACAAACACGAAAAACCAACTCAAGCACGAGTTCCAGCCCTCTTTGCTGCCATTTTCGATCTCCTTGCTCAAAGCACATCTCACAAAACTGCTTGGGGAGATTGTTCCTTGGTATGTGACTCCTCCATTGGTCCAATTAGTTTTTGTTCTAGTCCTTTATTCATTGCAATTTTTTGCTGCTTAGGTGACCCTGTTCTTGAGCTTGCATGTCAAATTTATATGGTCAAAAGTAGTTTTGATGCATGATATAGGCCCTAGGCACTTGTAGGAGTAGTTGCTATCAATATTATTGAGTTTGGTTCACTTTTATTTTCAAGTTACTAAAAATTTCAGAATTTTTCAGAAAATGATGAGGAGATTATTGAGGGGATCATCGAGCCAAAACTCGAAGGAAAAGGCACCAAAGCCTAACTATAATTTGCCGCGCACCATGGAGGTTCGGGCGTGTGAATGGCCTTCCGAGGATTTCTTAAGAGCAGCTGGGATTTATGAAGATTTTCATGAGTTGGCTCATAATGCAGGCCTCACCGCTTTCCTCCACGACCAATGCGATCAGTATCTCTTACTCACAAATACCTCTGTGCAAAACTTTCATTTTCATTCTAGGAACTCACCACCTACGGTGGAGTTTTATTTATATGATGAGCATAAGAAGATGTCACTTTATGATTTTTGTCGGATTTGTTTAGTCCCTTTTGAGGGCAAGACAGAAGAACCACATCGTGATGATGTGGAGGGATTTATTAATACTATCACTGTAGGGGAAACTAGGAAGGTTTCCGATGCACGAATCACTAGCATACATTTTCCTGTCTTACGTTACTTTGCATTATTTGCTAGTCGTTGCTTAATTGGTCGCGAAAACTATGGAAACCTTAGTATCCCTGATATTATTATTTTGCTCCAAGGTTTATACAGTGATAACACTTTTAGTATGGGCGGCATTATTGCTAGACGGTTAAGTATGAACCGTACTAAGGGTCCCATCTTTGGAGGCATCTATGCTACACGCCTAGCTGCACATTTTAACATACCTATTAGGCATGCTGAGAAGGAAGAAAAAGTGTTGCCTCGTGTTTATTTAGATTATAAAAGTATGGTGGCACATGATTTTATTGTTAAGAATAGGGCAGGAGAGCTTAAATACCAATTGTTCTTTAATAAACATCATCCCGAGACTATTACCTTGCCTGCTCCTTCTTTGTTTGATTTGACAGTAGGCACGTACCTTGTTCCGTTGACGGCTATCCACGCCTACCGGAACCCTGCACCAGCCGAGGAGCCAGAACCGGAACCACAATTTGATCCTTCACGACAGTCTAACTATCAGTGGGATCCGGAGATGATTGCCAGCCAGTGGCAATCGGAGCCTTCTTCTTCCTCATCGCAGTACGACCCCAACAACTATTATTATGGATATCAGCCAAGCCAGCCGTGGCCATAGACCAACTTAGGCCAAAAGCCTAAGCTTGGGGGAGTACGTATTTCTCACCGACATTACATTTATGTTCACACACACTCATTGCTAGATGTCGGTGCTCATACTTTTTCATTGTATCATCCATGCTAGTTTATTTCCTTTTATGCTTTCTTCTTGTGTGTTTAATAAACCTTAAGAAAAAACCAAAAAATAGTTGTAGCTTTTAATTAATTTACTTTCCATGCTTGTAGTAGTAATTAAAAAGAAAACCCAAAAATATTTCCCGTTCTTCTTTTGCTTGTTGAGAGCTTTCCCGTGTAAATAGTTTTATTTCTTTTCTTTTCTTTGGGGGTCAGTAGGAGAAGACCATGATTAAATTGTTGAAGTGGCTCTTATATGCTTTATTGTTGATTTAACCAAGAGCCCATATTGCTTTGTCTTCTCCTGTTTATTGAATGCTCGCAGATTTCCAGCTTAGTCCAATGAACGTGCACTCTTATTATTATTCACATCGTTCAGTCGTGCAAGTGAAAGGCAATTATGATGATATATGATGGACTGACTGAGATGAGAAAAGCTGGTATGAATTCTACCTCTTTTATTTTTGTAAATATGATGAGTTCATCGTTCTTGATTCAGCTTGTTATGAATAAACATGTTTGCAATGACAATTAGAGATCATAGTTGCTTGTGCCATGCTTGATTAGCTATGAGTTATAATGGTTTACCTTGCGTGCCAACATGCTATTAAAATGGTTATGATGTGGTATGATAGGGTGGTATCCTCCTCTGAATGATTTAAGTGACTTGACTTGGCACATGTTCACGCATGTAGTTGAAACAAATCAACATAGCCTTCACGATATTTATGTTCATGGTGGATTATATCCTACTCATGCTTGCATCCAATGTTTATTAATTTTAATGCATGTACATGGCTGTTGTCGCTCTCTAGTTGGTCGCTTCCCAGTCTTTTGCTAGCCTTCACTTGTACTAAGCGGGAATACTGCTTGTGCATCCAAACTCCTTAAACCCCGAAGTTATTCAACATGAGTCCACTATACCTTCCTATATGTGGTATCTACCTGCCGTTCCAAGTAAATTTGTATGTGCCAAACTCTAAACCTTCAAATAATCAGCCTATTTTGTATGCTCGAATAGCTCATGTATCAACTAGGGTTGTCTGTATCTTCCATGTTAGGCGGGTTATTTTCAAGAGGAGTGGACTCCGCGCCTCACTCACGAGATAAATGGCTCGTCACTGGGATGCCCAGTCCCAAGCTTTATGCAGACTAAATCAAAATAATTGCAAACAAAACTCTCCCTGGGACCTGATGTATGTTGGAGGCACTCGTTGCTTCGAGCAAGCCATGGATTGATGTTTGTTGGTGGAGGGGGAGTATAAACTTTACCATTCTGTTTGGGAACCGCCTATAATGTGTGTAGCATGGAAGATATCGCCATCTCTTGGTTGTTATGTTGACAATGAAAGTATACCGCTCAAAATATTATTCACCTCTATTTCAAAACCGAGCTATGGCACCTCTACAAATACCTGCTTCCCTCTGCGAAGGGCCTATCTATTTACTTTTATGTTGAGTCATCACCCTCTTATCAAAAGCACCAGCTGGAGAGCGCAGCTGTCATTTGCATTCATCACTGTTAATTTATATTAGGTGTGACTATGATTGGATCTCTTTTACCATGAATTACAATGTCTAGTCAGTCCTTGATCTTTAAAGGTGCTCTGCATTTATGTTTTGCGGTCTCAGAAAGGGCTAGCGAGATACCATCTTGTTATATCATATTATGATTGTTTTGAGAAAGTGTTGTCATCCGAGATTTATTATTATTGCTCGCTAGTTGATTATGTCATTGATATGAGTAAACATGAGACCTAAGAGTTATTGTGAATATGGTTAGTTCATAACCTGTGCTGAAAACTTGAATGCTAGCTTTACATATTTACAACAACAAGAGCAAATAGAGTTTGTAAAAGTTTTTCTTTATCACTTTCAGTTTGTCAACTGAATTGCTTGAGGACAAACAAAGGTTTAAGCTTGGGGGAGTTGATACGTCTCCGTCGTATCTACTTTTCCAAACACTTTTCCCGTTGTTTTGGACTCTAACTTGCATGATTTGAATGGAACTAACCCAGACTGACGCTGTTTTTAGTAGAATTACCATGGTGTTATTTATGTGCAGAAACAAAAGTTCTCGGAATGACCTGAAACTCCACGGAGCGTATTTTTGGAAATAATAAAAAATACTGGCACAAGATCAAGGCCAGGGGGCCCACACCCTAATCACGAGGGTGGGGGGCGCGCCCCCTACCTCGTGGCCCCCCTGGAGCTCCTCCGACCTCAACTCCAACTGTATATATTCGTGTTCGGAGAGAAAAAATTAGGGAGAAAGATTCATCGCGTTTTACGATACGGAGCTGCCGCCAAGCCCTAAACTCTTTTGGGAGGGCTGATCTAGAGTCCGTTCGGGGCTCCGAAGAGGGGAATCCGTCGCCATCATCATCATCAACCATCCTCCATCACCAATTTTATGATGCTCATCGTCGTGCGTGAGTAATTCCATCGTAGGCTTGCTGGATGGTGATGGGTTGGATGAGATTTATCATGTAATCGAGTTAGTTTTGTTAGGGTTTGATCCCTAGTATCCACTATGTTCTGAGATTGGTGTTGCTATGACTTTGCTATGCTTAATGCTTGTCACTAGGGCCCGAGTGCCATGATTTCAGATCTGAACCTATTATGTTTTCATGAATATATGTGAGTTCTTGATCCTATCTTGCAAGTCTATAGTCACCTACTACGTGTTATGATCCGACAACCCCGAAGTGACAATAATCGGGACCACTTCCGGTGATGACCTTAGTTTGAGGAGTTCATGTATTCATTATGTGTTAATGCTTTGGTCTGGTACTCTATTAAAAGGAGGCCTTAATATCCCTTAGTTTCCGCTAGGACCCCGCTGCCACGGGAGGGTAGGACAAAAGATGTCATGCAAGTTCTTTTCCATAAGCACGTATGACTATATTCGGAATACATGCCTACATTACATTGATGAATTGGAGCTAGTTCTGTGTCACCCTAGGTTATGACCGTTACATGATGAACCACATCCGGCATAATTCTCTATCACCGATCCATTGCCTACGAGCTTTCCATATATTGTTCTTCGCTTATTTAGTTTTCCGTTGCTATTGTTACAATCACTACAAAATACCAATAACATTACTTTTGCTACCGTTACTTTTGCTATCGTTACCACTACTATCATATTACTTTGCTACTAAACACTTTGCTGCAGATATTAAGTTTCCAGGTGTGGTTGAATTGACAACTCAGCTTCTAATACTTGAGAATAATCTTTGGCTCCCCTTGTGTCGAATCAATAAATTTGGGTTGAATACTCTACCCTCGAAAACTGTTGCGATCCCCTATACTTGTGGGTTATCAAGACTATTTTCTCCTATTAACCGGAGGCCCAGCCCAAATTGCTGTTTTTTTTGCCTATTTCAGTGTTTCACAGAAAAAGAATATCAAACGGAGTCCAAACGGAATGAAATCTTCGGGAGCGTGATTTTTGGAACAAACGTGATCTAGAGGACTTGGAGTGGACGTCAAGCAATCAACGTGGAGGCCAGGAGGCAGGGGGCGCGCCTACCCCCCTGGGCGTGCCCTCCACCATCGTGGGCCCCTCGTGGCTCCACCGACCTACTTCTTCCTCCTATATGTACCTAAGTACCCTGAAAACATCAGAGGGCACCTCGAAAACTTAATTCCACCACCGCAACCTTATGTACCCGTGAGATCTCATCTTGGGGCCTTTTCTGGTGCTCTGCCGGAGGGGGCATTGATCACGGAGGGCTTAAAGCGTTACTTCGTTCTTATGAACTTAATACTCTAGATGCATGCTGGATAGCAGTCGATGTGTGGAGTAATAGTAGTAGATGCAGGCAGAAGTCGGTCTACTTGTCACGAACGTGATGCCTATATACATGATCATACCTAGATATTCTCATAATTATTCGCTTTTCTATCAATTGCTCGACAGTAATTTGTTCACCCACCGTAATACTTATGCTATCTTGAGAGAAGCCACTAGTGAAACCTATGGCCCCCGGGTCTATTCCCCATCATACAAGTTTCCAATCTATTTTATTTTGCAATCTTTACTTTCAACTTATATCATAAAAATACCAAAAATATTTATCTTATTATTATTATCTCTATTAGATCTCACTCTTGCAAGTGGCCGTGAAGGGATTGACAACCCCTTTATCGCGTTGGTTGCGAGGTTCTTATTTGTTTGTGTGGGTACGAGGTGACTCGCGCGTGGTCTCCTACTGGATTGATACGGTTCTCAAAAACTGAGGGAAATACTTATGCTGCTTTGCTGCATCACCCTTTCCTCTTCAAGGGAAAACCAACGCATGCTCAAGAGGTAGCAGTGTGCAACCGGCAAGCGCTCAAATACAGAAATATGTACAGTAGAGCTAAAAAGGCACAATTATACAATCGAAATTGTTTCCAGTCACAAGTACATCCCAGACAATCAGTCCCCGCTAAACGTTTCCGTTCATATGTACATCCCACACAGTCGCTCCAAGGAAAACGTTTCCGTTCATAGGTACACCACACACAATATTTCCCGTTAAATCGTTTATGATAGCGTTGCCATTGCACACGATATTAACAATTTTATCGCTTGCATTACCGAATGCATCACACACAGTCCGTAGAAGAAACTGTGTGGCAAAGGCTGTCCATCACACACAGTTTCTATGTGGTAAACGTTTGCGCAAGGTGGCCTAATGCAAACAATTTTCAAGAGAAAAGTTGTGTGTGATTGTTCATTGATCCAAGACGGTTTATTCCTAGAAATTGTGTGTGTTGCCTGAGGTCATCGCCCACGGTATTTTTTCAATAACCGTTTGCAATAGCAAAACCCAATTAGCAGGCTAATTCGCCATTAGTAGGCTAATTTCCATATTATTAATAATCCATTTATTAATATAATTGACATTCATATTAAGCACATAATATATTTCATTTCCATATTAAGGAAGCAGAATTTCATAATTGAAATACATCAGAGTACAACATGATATAGCTTCAGCATTCAACTACCCCATTACACAACTGTACCAGCACCAAGTTTCACATGCAACATGTAGAACCTTCCGAAATTAGCATCATAGACGGTATATAGACAGATGCATCTCATCTGGAAAACTGCTGAAGCGGAAGGCGAATATTGAGCCTTCATTCATGTTGAAGGTCTCTGCAACTTTAGGCCAGTGCCTGTGGATGATTGACCATCCGTCCTTCGTCCTCTTGAGGAACACTTCAATATTGAACCGTGGGTGTTGTATGAAAACCTTCCTCGCCTCCTGACCATAGAGGTGGTTTGAGAGGTAATCATCAGTGAACTGCTCTGGAAAGTCCTGAAAACAAGGATGTGCATAAATATCTTCTCTATATTGGAAATGGGGCAAAGGAATAAAAAAAAGGCAAGGTATAATAGTTAGTACCATCTTGTAGTGAACTGATGTCTTCTTCATTGTGCAGACAAAGATCTTGTTTTTTTGTCGCTAATTTCTTTATCCTAACAATCTTTCTGAGTTTCTTGATTTGATTGATATTCATGGACAACTCATTTCCCCATATGCAGAAAGGGTCGAACAGTGGGTCAAAACCTTTGACAGCAGGACCTACATGTGCAAGACCAAATTGTTAAAAACCTAAATATTAGAATGGTTCCTGCAATTTCACAATAATGTGCTATTAGACAATGGACCATGCACGTGCTAACCTCGACTGTAAGCCTCAGTGCTTCCCGTTGTTTCCCTGCAACACATATACGGTAGTTAGTCATCAGGTTAAGTAAGGGTTCGCATGCTATCAGTAAAATATGTTGATGAAAAATAAGAACATTGCATATTCATCAGATTATTTCTCATGTATTTACTACATCCAAATTCAATTTATTCCTTACATGGTATACGATAACAGAATGCACCCACAACTGTTGAACACCGCACTGCAGAATTGAACCAAACAGTTAACTAAACACCACAACACAAATGAACCAAACATTAACTGAGCACCGCATTGCACAATGTATAACAAAACCAAGCATGCTTGACAACTTGGAACTATAGCAATTGTATCCGTTTCTCATGTATTTTGTAAAGATAAATTCGATTTATTTCTCACATGGAAGACAATACAAAATTGCAGCCTGAAGAATTGAACATCACATTTGCAGAATTGAACTAAACAGTTAACTGAAGACGACAACTAATTAACAAAATAGTTAATAAGTGAGCACCACACTGCATGACATATAGAACATATACACTAGAGCAACAGATTGCATGGTAAAATTAGATAGCACAATTCACTAGAATTTGTGAAGGAAAGGCATGAGCAGCACACGCAACGGGTAAACCGAGCATGCTTAACCGACGTAGCTAGCAAATGGCAAGGTGCTCCTCCAAGATCTGGGGGTCAGCACGAATGGCAGCCATCGCGACCTCATCCACGCGTGCGGCCGCGATTTGCTTCTCCACTTGCAAATGCTCCTTGAGATCCTGGCTATACTGCGTGCACCATGGCTTAGGGCGGCACTTATTTGGTGGAGGGGTCGGTTATTTGGGTGGAAGGTGTCGCGCTCGCGCCGGCGGTCGGGGCATGTGGGATGTGGAAGGAGGAGGAGGATGGGGGTCGGGTGTGGATTACCTGCCTGGATAGACGAGGTGTGAAGGTTTCAACTTGGAAAGGAAGGAGGAAACATGGGAAATGTGGCTTTTGGTAAGGGGGAGGGGGCGGGGAGGTAGATATTTCCGCGGAAGCCGAAAATTTGGAATCGCTTCAGCAAAAGAACTGGCGCGCATTGTGTCATCAGACACGGTCCCTTATTCAGAACTGTGTACGATATGTGAACATCACAAATGATTCAGATAGCTTATCCCGTGTGTGATGAGTTTGAACGCCAATAATTTTGGTTCAAATTTCCATGGTTATAGTGGTCATCCGCTGAAAGGATCGAGATGGACCTAGAGGGGGGGGGGGTGAACAGGTACAATTACAAATTTTAATTATTACTTAGCAATTTTAGGCAATAATGCAGAATATGAAAGTGAGCCTAACAATTGCAAGTGTGATGCTAAGAGCTAAGCAAGATAAACAAGTAACACAAGTATGTGAGTAAGCAAGCACAATATGATATAAGTAAGTGCTAAGAGACAAGTAACCACAAGTAGAGAGTTAGGGTTAGGAATAACTGCAACTCCGGGAGACGAGGATGTATGCCGATGTTCACATCCTTGGAGGGAGCTACATCATCGTTAGAGAGGTGGATGTTACCAGGAAGGCACACCAACACCACGAAGGCTCACTCTATTCTCCCTTTGAGACAACACCATGAAGGTGTTTCTCAACCACTAGTGGTAGACCTTGGGGTGGTCTCCAAACCCTAACAAACTTTCCGGGGGAAATCAAAATGGTCGATTCCTCGCCGGAGCACTCCTACCGCCTAGGAGTCTCCAACCTCCAAGAGTAACAAGATGCACCACAAAACACAAGGGGGGGGATCAACTTTCGCTTTGGTGAATGTGTAGATTGAGCACTTCTCCTTCGCTTCGCAAAAGATCAAGAGCTTTGGTTGGCTAAGGAGGGAGATCTCCAAGAAATTGAGGTTTCAAAATGGAGGTGAGAGAAATGGAGTCGTCAACATCTTCGTGAGGAAGAAGAAGACTATTTATAGGTGGGGATGGAATCTGGCTGTTGGAGGCAGATTTCTGCGTATCCCGGAAGTTCCGGCTAAGGACGGAAGTTCTGGACCCTGGAAGTTCCGGCCAGGTTCTGGGCTATTCAGAGAGTTTGCACAAACTCAGTAGTACCCCGAAAGCTACTGAAACAGGGGACGGAAGTTCCGGACTCCGAAAGTTCCAGCCGCACCGGAAGTTCCGACCAGGGTCCGAGAGGTTCCGGGCTACACAGAGAGTTTGCACAAAAGAGTAGTTTCTATGGGTACCTCGGAAGCTTCCCAGACCCGTGCCGGACCTTCCGATCCACGGAAGTTCCGGCCGTCCCAGAAGTTCCGGCCTGAACAAAAACTTTACACACTAAGATTTTCAAAAAAATGAGAGAAAGTAAGTTGATTCCCCATATGTTTTTATGATGCACCCCCTCTTAATAGTGCGGCTGCCCTAAGGACTCAAGAAACAAGAAAAAATTATGGAACTCTCCTTTTCTTGGGCACTCCACTTTTCCTTTTCTTTCAATATAAGAGGGGATTACAATCCATGCTTCACTTTAGCTTAATCAGTGTTGTTAACACTAGAGCATGTGGTTAGAAACACAAATGAAGTTTTCATAGATGTCAAAAACAATTTAGTGCAACATTGCACTTTCAATCTCCCCCTTTTTGACATAGATGACAACAATGCTTGAGAGGGTAAGCACTTAAAGTATATATAAAAGAAATTTCAATGAAAGGTAGATACTCCCCCACAACCCATGCCTTATTTTAGGATTGCATTTGGAT
Organism: Triticum dicoccoides; assembly: GCF_002162155.2. Classification (NCBI taxonomy): domain Eukaryota; kingdom Viridiplantae; phylum Streptophyta; class Magnoliopsida; order Poales; family Poaceae; genus Triticum; species Triticum dicoccoides. The sequence goes on along the minus strand of NC_041392.1, from coordinate 255,726,490 downwards.
GAAATGACATGGTTAAAGGAGACTCCCCCTATCACTGTGCATGCCCACACAAGAATGATATATTAACATGGAACGCTTTACTAATTTTTGTTTCTCATAGTGAAGATACAAATATGAATATAACAGAGCCTGATAGATGTATCAATATGCAATGTAACCTCCTTGCCATGAGATACTCACACACAAATAGATTATTTAATTATTTAATGGAACATGATAGGTTTAAATTCAAATAGCACGATAAGATCCAAATAGAGTTAAATAAAAGCAAAGGTTCACCAAGCAACATAAAATAGGCACATAAACAAGGATAAACGATAAGCCCTATCAAGCACCACACCATCTCCCCCTGTTGTCACCAAGATGGCAAAAAGGAAAGATGATGGAATCTATAAACAACACCTAGGAGAGGGACGCAGAAGGGTCATCAGACGACTCGCCAGAGGACTCTGAGCCTTGAGGGTGGTGAGAAGAGGCTTCATCACCGGCTTCAACATCAAACCGAGCAAACTTGGACTGGTATTTGTTAAAGGGAGTCACATTGGACTCGGAACCGTGAGCAATGTCCATACCAGATGCACGCATACCATCCTTAAGAGCCTTCATGCTCTCCTTCCTAGCCTTGTGCTCCTCCCACTGGTTCTTGTGCATATCTTGCTGCAGACAGAACATGTTCTTGAGAAGACGCCAAAGTTTGTTGGTCTTCTTGGACCCAGAGTCACTGGGCTCCCCATGATGAAAAGTATGAGAGCGAGGACGAAGCTCAAAGTGGTGTGACTCTCCAGCATGTAGCACCTCCTCCTCATCATCATCACCTTCACGAGCAGTTGCCTTGTCCTTATTAACAAGCAAGCTAACACTTGAGTGCGCAGTCAGATGCTGACCCGCAAGTGCATCAGGAGCAATCTCAGCAATCAAGGCAGTAATATAAGGAGCATAGATAGGAACCTTGCGGTTCATCACCACACTGTACATCTCATGCCACATAAAGTCCATCACATCAATGGGGCCCTACTCAGAGTTGTGACAAGTGTAGTGAAGAAGGTTGATGAGGTGGCCACGAGTCTTGTTCTTGTCACCCACTTTGGCAGCAAGTATCTCTCAAAAGATCCGGTGCTTGATGTCATAGAAGGGCAGAAGATCACCAATAGAGCCAACATTTCCAGATGGAGGATACAAATTAGCCAAGTGAATAGCCTGGAAGACCCCTTTGTCATGGATCTTCTAGCCACGATCAACAGTAGTGTCCGTATACTCATATCCCAAAATATCAGCCAGCACTGAGAACGGAGCTGAGTACTTCTCATTGCCACTCATCCAAGTAAGAGTGCGCTGCATATCAGTCCCAAAATGCACAGTGGCATAGAACTGAGCCACAAGAGGTGGATACACATCATGTTGAAAGCACATGAGTGGTAGAAGGTTGAGCTTCACACACATGCTCTGGATCCCATCAAAGTAAGCAGAATTTGCTGGTGTCTTGTCAAAGTGAGCAATGTTGATATTCTTCTGAATGACAAACTTGTTGACAAACTGAGAAAAGATTTCTTCATAGTTGTGTTGCTGAAAAAGTGTCCAAAACTTGGAATCAGCCACATGATCACAGTCATGGCGATGGGGATTGACACGGCGAAGAGCAATCCACTCTGGTGCGGGCATTTCCTTCATGGTGACTGGCACTGGAGGAGGAGGTTGAACATTTGGTGCTTTGGCCTTTTTGGAAGCAGTCTTCCGCTTCTTGGAGTGGACGGGAGCAGCAGGAGGAGATGCACTGTCTTCAGCCACGACATCTTCCTTAGGGTGGCAGTCAAACATTTTTTCATGCCCCAACACAACAGCCGTTGTCTTCTTAACCCTAGCTTTGGATTTTCGTTCATACACCTTGGATGAGTGAGCACGCGAACTAGACCCTCCTGCTGACAGAGATGAAAGAAAGAATAGCATGGGGAGAAAATAAGTACACAAGCCTCAAGGAAAAACAAAAAAAATCAAATAATCTCATTGTTCGAAGATGTGGCAGAACTCTTCTTAGGCCGGAAGTTCTGGGGTGGAGGCCGGAAGTTCCGGGGAGCTCGGAAGTTCTGGCCGATGGAAGTACTGGCCCTGGCCCGGACATGGAAACCCTAGTGAGGCCGGAAGTTCTGGCCTGCCCATATGTTTCGGGCACCAGCATGGTCGCAGGGTTCCTTCCGAATTTGAGCAGAGGATAGTCATGGATCGAAGAGTGAGGTATGAAAGAGATGGAGTACTGCAGATCTAAAGGGCATGCAGGACTCGAGATGTGAAGTTTGTGTTTATCCTAGAACCGTAAGCATAGCTTACAATCCCGAGGAATCTAGAGAGAGCAGAGTGAATCTTAGGTTACCTTCCTCCATGGAGATGGTGGAGTGCACAGATGCCCTCCAAGCACGATGAAGGGAAGAAGGAGCTGGAGGTTCCGGGGGCCGGCAGCTCGCCCGGAAGTTGTCGATGTGTGTGGGCACCGCAGGGAGAGAGAGAGAGAGCAGTGGAACAGAGGAGAAGGGGGAAAATACCCCTTTGACAGCCCCTCCCATAATATGTGCCCAAGACCCGCGACTCCCGGAAGTTCCGGGCACCACACCGGAAGTTCTGGGATATCCAAAGAGATTGCAGTCTCTCTGAACTCCTGAGAACTAGAGGAGCGGGTCAGAAAGCTCCCAAGACTACCACACACAACATTAACATTTTTGTGGTTATGATTTGAAGCTTGTGCACTAGACAAATATCAAATGGTTTCGAGATGAGAGAGGCTTGGGTAGAACCTGAGCTAGGGGCAACACACATGACAGAACACAAGAGCAATCACGAGAATACTCAAACAGAGAGAATAACATCGGACAAACACTCATGTGAAGAAGGAAAAAAACAAATCCAGCCTTTCTAAGAGAGGCGGTGGAAGTTCACCATGTTTGAGTATATGTGACTTGGCACTGCGAAGATTTTAACCTTGAGCCCAACATCACAACTCCATCATTTAAAGTACTAAGTCACAAAGTGATAACATAGTAACTTTGAGAGTGTTTGGTTTATTTATGCATCATATAGGGTGAGATAACTCATGATTTGAATGTCTCCCCCTAAATACATGCCTACATCTAGATAAGACATGAAGTAAATGCATGGATGAGTACTAGATTTCACATAATGTTGTCAAGCTCCAAGATACCAAGTTCATGCCTAAGTCGACAAAAGCTTGCTTCATCCAATGGCTTGGTAAAAATGTCTGCAAGTTGCATATCTGTGCCAACATGAGCAATATCAATGTCACCTTTTTCCACATGATCTCTCAAGAAATGGTACCTAATATCAATGTGCTTGGTGCGGGTACGATCTTTGGGATTCTCAGCAATATTGATGGCACTTTCATTATCACATAGAAGAGGCACATTTCTATAGGTGATACCGTAATCCTTCAAAGTTTGCCTCATCCGTAGTAATTGAGTTGCACAACTGGCAGTTGCAATGTATTCAGCTTCGGCAGTGGAGAGGGCAATACAATTTTGTTTCTTCGAGGACCAACTTACCAAGGAGCGTCCAAGAAATTGGCATGCACCGGAGGTGGACTTACGATCCAGTTTGTCTCCAGCCCAATCCGCATCCGTGTACCCAATGATATCAAAGTTAGCATCCTTGGGGTACCATAGACCCAACTTTGGGGTGTGAACAAGGTATCTAAGAATATGCTTAACTACCTTATGATGACTTTCTCTAGGGGAAGCTTGAAATCTAGCACACATGCACACACTGAACATGATGTCTGGTCTAGATGCGCAAAGATAAAGCAATGAACCAATCATAGAGCGGTATTTAGATGGGTCGAAAGGAATACCATTTGTGTCTTTAGTGAGTACAATTTTGGTTGGCATGGGTGTCTTACATGGACTAGCATCAGTCATGCCAAACTTCTCTAGAATATCCTTGATATACTTAGCTTGAGATAAGAATATTCCTTCTTGAAATTGTTGAATTTGGAATCCGAGAAAGAATTTCAAATCTGCATTGAATGACATCTCAAAGTTCTTGGTCATAGAAGCCGCAAACTTCTTGCACAAATGTATGTTAGGAGAACCAAAAATGATATCATCTACATAGATTTGGCATAAGATCAAATCACCTTTGCCCCTCTTAGTAAAAAGAGTGGGATCAATCACCCCTCTCACAAAACCATCATCGAGTAAAAAGTTCTTAAGATGATCATACCAAGCATGAGGTGCTTGTTTGAGGCCATACAAAGCCTTATGAAGTTTATACACATAGTCTTTGTGATCGGGATCAATGAACCCAAGTGGTTGTGATACATATACTTCTTCTTGTAGAGGACCATTAAGGAAAGCACTCTTCACATCCATTTGATGTAATGTAAAGCCATTGAAAGCAGCATAAGCAAGTAAGATGCGAATAGATTCAAGACGGGCAACGGGAGCAAAGGTCTCACCAAAGTCCAAACCTTCAACTTGTGAGTACCCTTGTGCCACTAACCTTGCCTTGTTATGGATTCTTACACCATTCTCATCTTGCTTGTTCTGGAAAACCCATTTTTTTCCAATGACATTGTGCTCCGTAGTTGGTCTCTCAACTAAAGACCACACTTGGTTGCATTTAAAGTTGTTCAACTCTTCTTGCATAGCAATGAGCCAACCATTGTCCATCAAAGCATCTTGTACCTTGAGAGGCTCAACACTAGACACAAACGAGAAGTGAGCACAAAAGTTTGTCAAATGTTTATGATTGACTCTAGCTTCCAATATGCCGGTGAAAATTTGGTCAACATCAACACGACCAGCCACTCTGGGCATGATGGAGGTTAGAGTTTCTCGAGGTTCAACTTCATGTCCATCATCCATGTCCTCAACATATGGATCATTAATGTGTGGTGGAATATATTGAATTTGTTGAGGTTCATCATCAATGATTACACTTTCTTGTTCTTGCCCTTGATGATGATCTTGTTCATGAGAATTATCATGAAGAGGAACTTGATCATCTTCTTGCACTTGAACTAAGGGCATCGGTTGAGCAATAGGAGCTTGTGATGGTATAGGTGTTGAAGTAGTTTGTTGATGTGTGAGGCTTCCACCTTCTTCTTCATCATCACGAGGTTCTTGTTCCATTGGAAGAAGTGCACCAACACCCATGGTCAAAATATCTTGAGAAGAATCTTCTTCACCTACATCACTTAGATTAACTTGCTCCCCATGGGAGCCAGTAAATTCATCAAACACCATGTCACAAGTTTCTACAACACATCCATTAGATTTGTTGTAGACTCTATAGGCGTGAGAGTTTGACCCATAGCCAACAAATATGCCCTCAATTGTTTTGGATTGAAACTTTCCTAACCATTCTCTTTTGGTGAGGATGAAACATTTGTACCCAAAGACACGAAAGTACTTGACATTTGTCTTGTTCCCAGTTAGGAGCTCGTATGGAGTCTTTTCCAATATAGTGCGGAGGAAGAGCCGGTTTGATGCATGGCATGCGGTGTTGATAGCCTCGGCCCAAAAACTATGTGGCGACTTGTATTCATCCAACACGGTCCTTGCCATCTCCACAAGTGTGCAGTTCTTCCTTTCTGCTACACCATTTTGTTGGGGAGTATATGGTGCAGAATATTGATGCTCTATTCCTTCATCACTAAGAAATTCTTCCAAGGTGTAGTTCTTGAATTTAGAGCCATTATCACTTCTTATTGCTAAGATTTCTTTGTCAAACTTGCGTTGTTCTTGCTTGGCAAAATCAATGAAGGTGAACTTCGTCTCGTCCTTGGACTTGAGGAAGAAGACCAACGTATATCTTGAGTAATCATCAACAATGACAAGCCCATAAATTTTCCCACCAAGACTATACCATGAAGGAGGCCCAAAAAGATCCACATGAAGGAGCTCCAAAGGCCTTGAAGTAGACACAATATTCTTGGGTGGGTGCTTTGATTGATGTTGCTTCTCGGCTATGCATGCATGATAACCCACAAGTATAGGGGATCACAACAGTTTTAGAGGGTAGAGTATTCAACCCAAATTTATTGATTTGACACAAGGGGAGCCAAAGAATATTCTCAAGTATTAGCAGCTGAGTTGTCAATTCAACCACACCTGGAAACTTAATATCTGCAGCAAAGTATTTAGTAGCAAAGTAATATGATAGTAGTGGTAATGGTGGCAAAAGTAATATTTTTGGTTTTATAGTGATTGTAACAGTAGCAACAGAAAAGTAAATAAGCGAAGAACAATATATGAAAAGCTCGTAGGCAATGGATTGGTGATGGATAATTATGTCGGATGCGATTCCTCATGCAATAGTTATAACATAGGTGACACAGAACTAGCTCCAGTTCATCAATGTAATGTAGGCATATATTCCGAATATAGTCATACGTGCTTATGGAAAAGAACTTGCATGTCATCTTTTGTCCTGGCCTCCCGTGGCAGCGGGGTCCTATCGGAAACTAAGGGATATTAAGGCCTCCTTTTAATAGAGTACCGGACCAAAGCATTAACACATAGTAAATACATGAACTCCTCAAACTACGGTCATCGCCAGTAAGTATCCCGATTATTGTCACTTCGGGGTTAACGGATCATAACACATAATAGGTGACCATAGACTTGCAAGATAGGATCAAGAACTCATATATATTCATGAAAACATAATAGGTTCAGATCTGAAATCATGGCACTCGGGCCCTAGGGACAAGCATTAAGCATAGCAAAGTCATAGCAACATCAATCTCATAACATAGTCGATACTAGGGATCAAACCCTAACAAAAATAACTCGATTACATGATAAATCTCATCCAACCCATCACTGTCCAGCAAGCCTATGATGGAATTACTCACGCACGGCGGTGAGCATCATGAAATTGGTGATGGAGGAAGGTTGATGATGACGATGGTGACGGATTCCCCTCTCCGGAGCCCCGAACGGACTCCAGATCAGCCCTCCTGTCGTGGTGGGTGCACAACAGATGCCAAGGGATAGCTAAAGAGAGGAGGAGGCTCGAGGGCGCTGGTGGACTCTAGAGGCGAGGTTGGCATGAGCGGGGGGACGCCAGACATACCCAGGTTCGGGGCTCTCCGGAGAGATAATACCCCTAGTCCTACCGAGTGTTGTTGTATGATGGATAGTACAATGTTGCTCCTAGAGCTGTATGGAGGAGGAAGGAAGCTGGCCAAGGCTTAGGTAGTTCCCCCTCCTCGGATGTTGCTAACTTGGTGTGTGTGATGGAATGAGTTCTCTTCCTTCTATTGCGTTGTCTGTCGATCGCGGGCTCCCGGGGGGGTTTTATAGTCCAACCCCCGGGGGTACAATGGTAATGTTACAAGTCAGTGGGTCCGTATTGTCGGTGTCCGGGAACCCGGGCTGGGTCCTGCTGAGGGCTTGTGGTTCACCGGGTTCCCCTAGGTGCGGGCCCCGCACACCTAGGGGGACTGTGCACCGTCTTGTCGATCGTCAGGGCATGGCTGAGTCGAGTCATGTACAGTGCTCTTCGTCAGGTCACCACTTGCTGTTGTCAGTGGTGAAGGCGGGGGCACTGTAGCCACACCGGCCTTGGTCAGTGGGTAGGTGAGGGGCACTGTCGCTACGTACCCGCTGACCAGAGGCATGGGCGGGGTACTGTTGCCTTGGTCATCATTGATTGGAGTCTCGTCCCATCATACGGTCTGGATGGGATGGGAGTTGACCCATGGCTGGATTGCGTAGCACACCACGGGTGGCGCTGGCTTGTTGAGGAGGCTTTGCTCGTGCCGGGTTCGGCTGTCTTGCACTAGTTGTTGAGGCCGAGTCGACATGTCTTGCCGGGTCGGCTAGTCTGGCCGGCTTGCGGGGCTTGGCCGGGTCGAGTGACCTGGCCAAGCGCGTGCCGGTATTGAGGGGCAGTGCCCACCCTGTTATTTTTGAAGAGGATCCGGGTTCCATTGCCTGCCCGGGGTCCATCCCCTCGACAGTAGTCCCCGAAGCTGTGAAGGTCCGCCATCTTCGGATGAGCGGGCCTTCACAGTTTCCCCCTTAAGCAAGGTGGATTCTGCGAGCATCGGGTTCGGCAACACCCACTGTGTGTTGGTTTCTTTAGGAATCCGGATCATGGCATCCCGGCCGTGGCAATCCCTTGGGCTTCGCGCGGGCGCCACGTTGTGCCCGGAAGTCGGAGGGGCCTGACAGGCCACGCGCACGACGGGACCGGGCTACGGGCCGGGGCCCACCGTTGCGCGCCCTTGGCCCAAGCGCGTAGATTTATTGCGGCATCCGGGGCCGGTTGCTCTTCCCCGGGCAGTTACTGTGCCTGTACGTGCGCACTTATGGAGGGGTAGTGGAATGGGCGCGTGCAGATGATCGCACTTCCCCACTTCCCCATGTTCAAACCGAGGGTTATGAATTGGGGGGGTAGGGGGGCGGCGGTCATTATTCTCGCTCGTGCCCTCCTGTCTCTTTGCTCTCGCTCCACTCTTCGCAACAGATGCACCGTGGCGCCCGCTGCTCTGAGCAGAATCTCTTCGCCGTCCATCTTCCTTCTTCCTCCTCTTCCTTTGAACATGTCGCTGCCATCGGGCTCCCGGATGGGCTCGAGCGTCACCTCCGAGGACATCGCCCAACTCCGAGCGGCGCGGCGCCTGCCGCGGGAGACGGACGTCAGCGTCCGCCTGCCACGGGGCGAGCAGAGGCCTTGGCCCGAGGGGCAGGAGCGCATGGTATTCCTCACGCATTTCGAGCGCGGGTTCGGGCTGTCGGCGAGCACCTTCTTCCGCGTGTTCTTGGAGTTCTTCGGGCTCTAGCCGCATCATCTTGGCGCCGGCGCCATCGTCCAGCTTTCTGGCTTCGTCACCCTCTGCGAGGGGTACCTGGGGGTCGAGCCTTCGATCGACCTCTGGGCGCGCTTCTTCTCCTTGAAGCAGCAGGGCCCGTCGACCGGGGAGTTCGCCGACTGCGGCACCGCCGTCATCTCGAAGCGGTCGGGGCGGATTTCCCCAAGATCCCGCTGGAGGATTCTGCCAAGAAGTGGCAGAACTCCTTCTTCTACGTCCACAACCTTGGCGCGGATCACATGAACCTTCCGGCCTTTGCCATCGCGCAGCCGCAGGCGAAGACGAACTGGGGCTACTCGCCCAGGCACTCGTCGCAGGAGATCATCAATCTCTGCGAGCGGGTGATGATGATGAGGACGCAGGAGGGGCTCACCGGCACAGACCTCCTCGCCGCGTTCATCACGTGCCAGGTCCTTCCGCTTCAGGGGCGCTCCTGCCTTATCAGCGAGATGGTCAGCCTTCAAGACCCCAACCGCATGGGGTCGACACGGATGTCCATGGCACAGGTCGCGCGCGGCGTGAGCGACATCTCCAAGGCTAACCTTCGGGAGGACTGGGAGTTCGGCTAGGCACCGTACAGCCGGTCGAACCCGACGCCGCAGGCGAGTGTCTGGTCTTCTTAATTTGCCGTCGTGCTCCTTCTCGTCCGTCCTAACGCGACACGGGTGGTACTTCTGAACGCGATTCGGCATCCTTACGCCTAGGCCTCGTCGCAGGTGGCGCCAGAGGAGCCCACGGCTCGGGGCAGGGAGGAGGAGGCCGAGTCCGATGCCGGCGCTGGGCGTCGCGCGGGTAAGTCTTATGTTTTTCTTCATGTATCTTGAGTTCCTGGCCGTGGCACGGAACGATCGATGTTGACGGCATTTGTTGGTGTAGCGGCATTGGGCGGGGGAGGCGGCGACGCGGGCGGAGCCGAGCCGCCCGCATGGGAAAGACATCGTCGCACCACGACCCCAGGCCCCTAAGAGCATGGCGGACCCGTCCGGGGCCGGGAGGCCGACAAGAAGAAGCGCAGTGGCGGGCACGGGGGCCCAACCCCGGTCCCGGTCTTGGCGGGGTAAGCTTCATTTCTTGTTCGTGCTCAGCCTTTTCTTTTCTTGAGCTAGTCTTGTTTCTTTTCCGCTCATTCTGTCCTCTTCTTTAGGTCGCCAATCGCGCCGGCGAGGGCGGTGGCGGAAGCCGCGGCCGTCGAAGGGGCCGAGTTCTGCGGGAGCCGGTTCGATCTCGCTGACCAGGATGAGATGGAGGAACAGGCCGACTCGGATCTCGGCCTGGACCCGAACAACGCCGAAGCCATGGCCTGGCGGGACAGGAACCGGGCCGAGGTGGAGTTGAAGGTGGCATCGGTCCAAGCTTGGACCGACGCGGCGACGGCATGGGCGCGAGGCGACATGGAGCCGGCCTGGCGTGAGATGCCGGAGGGCACGATGGTGGCGGCGACGGTCTTCGAGCCGTCGCTGGCGAGGGAGCGCGGCCATGGAGGCCGGGCTGCAGCGGTGATCCTCGACCGGGCGGTCGTGGAGGTGGCGTATGACTCCCCGCCGTGGGCTGATGTGGTCGGGCGAGCAGGGGCTAATGGTGGTGGAGGCGGCGCCATCTTGGAAGAGACGTTGCGGGCGGCGGTGTCGGAGGCGCCGTCGGTTTTGGAGGAGGCACCGCGGGCGGCGGTGCCGAAGGCCGCCTCGGCAGCTGGGCCGGAGACAGCGACGCAGGGCGTCCCGGCGTCCGGGTCGTCGTCGGTGCCGGGAGGGGCGTCGGAGGAGGTGCTGGCCGCGTCGCGAGCGGCCAGCGGGGAGTACGCCTTGGTGCCCCGGCAGGGAGGGCGCCGAGCTGCCGTGCTGCAGCCGGCGCGAAGCGGGAGCGCCGTTGTCTTCGGGCTCCAGACCCAGGAGGAGGCGGCAATGGACGCCGCCAGCCGCCGCCTGCGAGGCCGGACGGAACGACTCGGGGCCGAGGTGGAGCGGACGCGTGACCTGGAGCGCGCCGTTCTGGTAAATTTTCTTGCAATTTCCTCTTTGTGGGGGCGCGCCAGTGCACCCACTGGGTGTAGCCCCCGAGGTTAGGGCCAACTACGTAGTAGTTGGGTCGAATCTTTGGATTGTTGGCCTTGGTCTGACTTCTGCTTTTTTCAGCATCTCGACGCTTTCCGGGTCGCCGCCTTCAATCGTCTCCTGGGCAAGCACCGAGAGCTCAAGGAGCAGCTTGCCGCCAAGGAGGAGGAGCTCCGCGTCGCTGCAGGTATTCTTGTGCTCTTTTCTAGTGGGGGTGCGCTAGCGCACCCACTGGGTGTAGCCCCCGAGATTCAGGCCAACTATGTAGTAGTTGGGCCAAATCTTAAGTCTTGCTTTATTCTTTTCTTCTGCTGAGTCCTTCTTCTTCGCAACTGAGGTGCTGTCCTGGAGGACTCGTCTGCTCTGGGCTGGTCATCACTACGACCGGCTCGTCACCGACACCGGCCGTCTTGGCGTCGAGAAGGCGCAGGCGAGGGCGGAGGCGGCCGCGGCTCGGCGGTCCCTTGACGAGGCCAACCAGCTGTATGAGTAGCTGGCGGGTCACAAGAGCCGCCTCGAGGCCGAGGTGGAGCACCTTAGGGCGGAAGCTGCCAAGGTGGTAGAGCCGTAGTAGGCCCTGGTGGAGGCGGACCAGCAGCGCGGCCAGCTGGCCGATGACAAGGGCCGGCTCCAATGCGAGGTGGATCGCCTGCGGGAGCAGGTCACCACGGCTGAGGGGGCCCGTCAAGACGAGGCCCGTCGCCGTGAGGCATCCGAAAAGGCGGCCGAAGACAAGGACGCCGAGCTGAAGGCGGCCCTTGCCAAGGCGGCCAATCTGGAGAAGGCGCTCAAGGAGCGCGATCGTGCCATCGAACGGGAGCGGCGTGGTACGTTGCTTGAAGCGCAGCACCTGGAAGAGTCCTTCTCCAGTAAGTGATTTTTCTTGTCGTTCGCCGGATCGGGATCCGGCCTTGCTTCCTTGCTGTTCTTCTTCTAACTTGCTTCTTTCTTTGCGGCAGGGGCCTTCCCGGAGACGCAGCAGCTGGTGGAGGAAGCTGTCCGCCATCAGCGCGACCCGACCGATGTCGTTGGGTCCGGGACGGATCCGCGGGTGGCCTGGACCTTCCCGGAGATCGTTGCCACCGCTGAGGCCCGCCTGCAGTCCATGGGAGTGTAGCTGGGGCGGCTGTCCCAGGCGGCACCGCGATGATGGCGGCCCTATGGCCGAGCTCCGTCGAACCGAGCAGCTTCTCGCGCCTGGCGTGTTGGTTGGAGATGGGGCCGGACCGGCTTGGCGAGTGACGCGTCTCCGCCACTCGTGCCGGTGCTGAGATGGCGCTCCCGTTCGCATTGTCATGGCATCCGGACCTGCAGCTGGACGCGTTGATGGGCCAGCGGGCCGGTTCGGAGCAACACTTGTAGGAGCAAGCCGGCCGGATCGCCTCCCGGGCCAGCTACATCGCCGAGTTCGCCTTCCAAGACGAGTTCCATCTAGAGCGGACGGAAGACGGCAGGGCCGTGGATGGCGAAGACTACGGCTTGCTCCTCCATGATCCAGAGGGGAGCCTGGAGGAGACGGGCATCTACCACGACACGGGTGCTAAGGAGGACACCGGCGCCTCGCTGGACCCGAAGGCCGCCAGGGGAGAGCCGTCGACGTCGCGACGCGGCGCTCGAGATGCCTGAGACACTTTGTAAAATTTGTTAAATAGCAGGCCCACCCACCCATTGGGGTTTTTAGGGTGTAATGAACTCGGGCCATGGGCCTTTCCTTAAATATTTGTGTAAATGTCATGAGTGCTTCGCTCTTTTGCCTTCCATTTTTTGGACCGATTTCATACGTTTCTCCTTTCTCAAACCTCCCCCCTGCGAGTCAGACGGCCGAGGCTCCGGTCCATGATATGGAGTTCGGTTCTTTGAGAGGAGCGCGCAAGACTTGGGTTCCTCGAAACGTTGAGCGTGAGCGAAACACCCACTGGGCCGGTTGGTGGCAATCCGGCGAAGCCGGTTGGCGAGCAGCCGGTCGTGCGGCTATTCATTTGACGAATGGTTAGCCGGGTTGATCGACCCAACAGCCTTTGACTTAGTGTATGAAGCGTAAAGGAGCTTTGGCCCGTTGTGCTTGCTAGCCGACAGCCAAAGCTGGATCTGTGGCTTTAGGGCGAAGTGGGGGACCGCGGCGTCCTAACTTTATCAGGAATCACCAAGTAAGGCGGCGGGATGGCGACCGAGCCGGCCAGCCCCCGAGCCCCCGGGGAGAGTCGGACCAGTGGCCGGGTTCAATGGTGTAGTGATGCAAGAAAATAGAACACAATAAATTGGTCGACAAAAGGCAGCCCCCGAGTCTTGTTCGGGGACCCCGCAGTTTCATGTGTTCACAAAAGGCGATGATACATACGCTCGTGCGGCTAACTGTAAAATGGGCGGAGGAGCTCCGCGTTCCATGGCCGGGTCGTTTCTTCACCGGCGGTGTCCTTCTTGCGCTTTCGTGATTTGCGTGCATCGATGAGGTAGTAGGCGTTGCGGTCGCGCAAGGCCCTGCTCACGATGAGTGGGCCCTCCCATGGAGGAGACAGCTTGTGCTGTCCTGCCTGCTCTTGGACGAGTCGGAGGACGAGGTCGCCCTCGCGGAACGCGAGGGGCTTGATCTTCTTGCTGTGGTAGTGCCTCAGGCGTTGCTGGTAGATGGTCGAGCGACCGAGTGCCACGAGGTGTGCTTATTCGAGCAGGCCAACGCCGTCTTCGCGGGCTTCTCTGGCTTCGACCTTGGTGTACATCGCGACGCACGACGAGTCGAACTCGACATCGGTCGGGATGACGGCTTCAGCACTGTAGACGAGGAAGAACAGGGTGAACCCGGTCGACCGATTCGGCGTGGTGTGTAGACTCCAGAGAACGGCTGGCAACTCGTCAAGCCAGCTGTCGGGTGAGCAGATGAGTGGCTCGACGAGCCGCGGCTTGACGCCAGACATGATGAGTCCATTGGCCTGCTCGACATGCCCGTTGGACTGCGGATGCGCAACAGAGGCCAGGTCGAGGCGGATGCCGGAGACGGAGCAGTATTGTTCTAGCGCGCCCTTGGCGAAGTTGGTGCCGTTGTCGGTGATGATGCTGTTCGGCATGTCGTAGCGCACCGCTATGTCCTTGATGAACCGGACGGCTGTTGGCCCGTCCAGTTTCTTGATTGGTCTTGCCTCGATCCACTTGGTGAATTTGTCCACTGCCACCAGCAAGTGCGTCATGCCGCCTCGAGCGGTTTTGAAGGGTCCCACCATGCCGAGTCCCCAGACCGCGAAGGGCCAGGCAATCGGTATGGTGCGGAGCGCTGACGCCGGCTGGTGGCTGCGTTTGCTGAAGTGCTGGCACCCCTCACACTTGAGGACGAGCGACTCGGCATCTTCGAGGGCCGTGGGCCAGTAGAAACCGTGGCGGAACGCCTTGGCTACCAGGGATCGTGATGCGGCGTGGTGCCCGCACTCGCCCTGATGTATGTCGCGGAGGATATCGATGCCCCGTTCCTGCTCGACGCAGCGCTGGAACACGCTAGTGGAGCTGCGCTTGACGAGCTCATTGTTGATGATGCTGTAGGCGGACGCCCGACGTTGCACTTGCCGAGCTTCGGTCTCGTCCATGGGGAGAACTCCGTTCTCCAAGAATTCTGATATCGATAGAGCCCAAGATAGAGCCGTAACCACGGCGAAGACGGCCACCAGGGTGGGTTCCGAGTCGTCAGCCCCCGAGCCGGGTTGAGCAGCCCCCGGGTCGGGTGTGGCGACGGCCGGGTCTGGGATGACTGTGGCTGGGTTGAGCGGAGCAGCCCCTGGGCCGGGTTCAATTGTCCCTGGGCTGGGTTGAGGTGCGGCCGGGTCGTCTGGGACATGGATGGACTCGGAGTCCGGCGAGGGCTTGACGGACGGCTTGCGCAGGTGCTCGAGGGAGACGCCGGACATGATGGCTTGCCGTGATGAGGCGATCTTGGCGAGCGTGTCAGCTGCTTTGTTCTCCGCGCATGAGACGTGGAGGAACTCGCAGCCCTCGAAGGATCCGGACATCTTCTGGACAAGGAAGCGGTAGCTTGCCATGTTGGAGTCGCGGGCGTCCCATTCGCCGGAGCACTGTTGCACCACTAGGTCCGAGTCGCCGTAGCACAGGATGCGCCGGATGCCGAGTTCCTTGGCAAGCCAGAGGACGTGCACAAGGGCTTCATACTCGGCGACGTTGTTGGAGGCGGCTAAGTGGATCTAGAGCGCATAGCGGAGCCGGTCGCCCTTCGGGGACGATAGTACGATGCCGGCCCCCAAGCCGAGTCGCATCTTGGACCCGTCAAAGTGCATGCGCCAATGCGTCGAGTCGAGTGGCGGCGACAAGTACTGGGTCTCGGTCCAGTCGACGAGGAAGTCGGCCAGGGCCTGAGACTTGATCGTGGTGCAGGGCTTGTAGAGAATGGTGTGGCCGGTTAGCTGGATCGCCCACTTGGCGACCCAGCCAGAGGCGTCCCGGCACTCGATGATTTCTCCGATAGGCACCATGCTGACCACGGTGACAACGTGCTCTTGGAAATACTGCTTCAGCTTCTTGGCGGTGAGGTACACGCCATAGCACATCTTCTGGTAGTGCGGGTAGTTCTGCTTGGAGGTGGAGAGCACCTCGCTCAGGTAGTAGACTGGGCGCTGGACGGCTTGGATCTTGCCCTTCTCTGGTCGCTCGACCACCAGCACTGTGCTGGTCGCCCGTGAGGTCGCGACTATGTAGAGCAGCAGCGGCTCCTTGTCGGTCGGCGCGACCAGGACTAGTGTGGTGGAGAGCATGCGCTTGAGGTCTTGGAAGGCCTCGTCTACCTTGTCGTTCCATTCGAACGTGCTCGTCTTCTTCATCAGCTGGTACAGGGGTAGCGCCTTCTCGCCCAGCCGGCTTAGAAATCGGCTGACCGAGGCCAAGCATCCGGTGAACTTCTGGACATCGCGCAGCCGAGCCGGCTTGCACATGCGCTCGATGGCCTTGATCTTCTCCGGGTTCGCCTCAATGCCGCGTTTCGAGATGAGGAAGCCGAGTAGCTTTCTGGCCGGGACGCCGAAGACGCATTTTTCCGGGTTAAGCTTGACCTTGTATTCGCGGAGGTTGGCGAATGTTTCCTTCAAATTGTCGAGGAGCGTGAGGTGCTGCTTGGTCTTCACCACGATGTCGTCCACGTACACGTGGATGTTGCGGCCGAGTTGCGACAGCAGGCATTTCTGCATGCAGCACTGGAAGGTGGTGCCGGCGTTCTTCAAGACGAACGACATGGTGATGTAGCAATACGCCCCAAAGGGCGTGATGAAGGACGTCTTCAGGGCATCGGCCGGGTCCAGCTTGATCTGGTGGTAGCCGGAGTAAGCGTCCAGGAATGACAGGAGCTCACACCTGGCGGTCGAGTCGATGACTTGGTCGATCCGCGGGAGGGCGCACGGATCCTTGGGACAGGCCTTGTTGAGGCTGGTGTAGTCGATACACATGCGCCAGGTTTTGTTCTTCTTCAGGATGAGGACTGGATTGGCCAGCCACTCGGGGTGAAACACTTCCATTATGAAGCTGGCCACCAAAAGCTTGGCGACCTCTTCACCAATGGCCTTCTCTTTTCTTCGGAAAATCATCGTAGGGGTTGACGGACGGGCTTGGCATCCTTGCGGACGTGAAGTTTGTGCTCGGCGTACTTCCTCGGGATACCCGGTATGTCCTTGGGGGTCCATGCGAAGATATCCCGATTCTCATGGAGGAAGCCGACGAGCTCGCCTTCCTATTTGCCGTCGAGGCGAGCGCCTACGATGACGTACTTGCTGCAACTGGGGTCTTCTGGGTTGAGCTTCACTTTCTTGATCTCCTTGGAGGGCTTGAAGGCGGCCTCGTCGGCCGGGTCCGAGGTCGGGATCGACGCGGCGGAGGCCTCGCCTGCCAGGGCGACGATCCGATCGACCTGGCGCCGCTTCTCGGCAATGACCAGCGACTCGGCCAACTTGGCGCCGTCTCAGGTGGACTCTAGGGACTTGCGGTAATCGCCGGTGATGGTGATGAGACCCTTGGGACCCGGCATCTTCATCTTCAGATATGCGTAGTGGGGAACCGCCATGAACTTGGCGAGCGCGGGCCGGCCCAGCAACGCGTGATACACGCTGGACAGGTCCACCACTTCGAACCAGATCGGTTCGCGCCAGAAGTGGTTGCTGTCGCCAAATAGGACATCTAGCCGGACCTGGCCAATGGGAGCGCAGGCGAGGCCGGGCACGATGCCGTGGAAGATCGTCCGGGTCGGCTCCAGGTCCTCGGCGTTGAGGCCGAGCTTGGTCATCGTGTCGCGGTAGAGGATGTTGATGCTACTGCCGCCGTTGATGAGGACTCAGGAGAACTTGCATGTGCACCATGCGACGATGGTGGGGTTGAGGACGAGGGCGTAACTACCCGGGCTCGGCATGACTGTTGGGTGATCCTCCCGGGTCCAGGTGATCGGGCGATCCGAGCAATGCATGAACTCCGGCTTGGCTGGGACGACGGTGTTCACCTCTTGCCGAAGGAGGCGCTCGCTGCGCTTGTCGTTGCCGAGGCTGGTGAAGACGACGTAGGACGCGTTCTGGTCCGGGTAGGCGTCGTTGCGCATCACGCCGCCAGCTGGAGGCGGTGGTGGAGGCGGAGGCGGCTGCCCCGCGCCTGGAGCCGGAGCCAGAGGGGGCGGGACGTCTCCCCTCATGATGCGCTTGGTGATGGCGCACTGCCGGAGCGTGTGCATGGAGGGTTTCACGCCGCTCTGGTGCTTGCAGGGAGCGTCGAGCATCTGCTCGAAGCTCATGACGGGTTGCCATGCCGTCTTGCCGGTTTGCCGGCACTTCGCCGCCGGGTCCGCCGCGGGCTCGGCGGCCGCTACTAGCCGGTTGTCGCGACGTGGCGCCGGCTAGTCGGCCTTGCGCTTGTTGTTCTGGTGATGCTGCTGCCGGCTGCTTTCGCCGTCCGGCTTCGGAGGGGGAACTGGCTTCCCCTTGCCGGCTTCATCCAGCGCCACCTGGATCTTCATGGCGGAGTCGACGTTGGCATACTTGTCCGCCATCACCATGAGCGCGACCATGGTGGCCGGCTCAGAGCGTAAGAGTTTGTGCTTGAGGAGGGTGCCGTCTCAGCATCCGTTGACGAAGTACTGGATCGCCTGGACTTCATGGACGCCCTCGCAGCTGTTCCGAAGCTCGGTCCAGCGTGCGAGGTACTCGCGACCAGTCTCCGCAGGCCCCTGCACGCACATGGGGAGCTGGCTAGGGCATCCGGGTCGCTTGTAGGTCCCCGTGAAGTTGCGGATGAAGGCTTCCTCGAAATCCAGCCACGTGTTGATGCTGCCCATCGGCAGGCTATTCAACCACGTGCGGCCGACCCTTGGAGCATGAGCGGTGCGTAGCGCACAGCGAGACGATGATTGGCACCGGTGATGCCAATGGCCATGGTGTAGTCGGTGAGCCAGTCTTCTGGCTTCACCGTCCCATTGTACTTGGGGGTGTCGCGGGGGAGCATGAATCCTTTGGGGAAGGGCTCCTCCCGGATGCGGGGGCCGAAGCACGCCGGCCCGATGGCGCCGCTCTCCTCCATCTCCAGGGAGTGAGCGAGCCGATCTAGGCGGTGGCAAGCGTCGGTGTCGTCGAAGGCGCGCGGGCCGAGTCGACTTGCGGCCAGGCCACGGGGGGCCGGGTCGGCTGGAGCCGGACACCGGCCATGCCGGCCGGGTCCGTGCGGGATCTATAGGACGGGCTCGTTGCCAATCCATCAGTGGCCGTAGCGGCCGGGTCGCGCCGAGTCCGGGCTCAGCCGGAGTGCGCCTCGCCGGGTGGCGAGGATGCGGTGTGCACAAGTTCACCGGTCCCGCCAAGGCGGGCGGAGCCGGATCCCACTGGCTTGGTGAGCTGGTTGATGCGGTCCTGTTGGGTGTTGGCGGCGTGGAGGAGTTCGCGCATCCGCCTGATGCGCTCTTTCAGCTCCTCACCCGCGAGCTGGTCCAGGCCGATTGCAGCTGCCTGGGCAGCGCGCATGTTCTTCGCTTGGGTTTCGTAGACGGTTCGGACGGCGCCGAGGGCCCGGCCGATGGCTCCTCCCCAGGCGCGCACATCGGCGACCGGCTTGGGTCAGCCGCAGCGGGCGTGAATCCGTAGGCGGCATCGCGCTCCAGCTGAGTGGCGTCCAAGCAATGCTGAGTGGCGGCGAGCGTCTCGGATAGGTCCAGCATCTGCTGGCGCCTTTCCTTGAGCTGGGTCCGGGCCTCAACGACGTTGGTGGCGTCGACGTCGGTGCCGATGGGGATGCGGAGGCTCTGCATCGCGGCGCGCAACGGATCAGACGGCTCGATCCGTTCCGTTGTGGCCCTGGCTTCGGCAGCCTTCCTCGTCTTGCTCGACGAGGAGGAGGTGCCGTCGCCGGTGACCTAGACCTCCACGTGGACGTCCACTCCCCCGGTGGAAATGCCGCCGCCGAGGGAGAGGGGAGAGTCGGAGTAGCTGAGCACCTCGCTGGGGTACTCGTCGGCCACGAACGCATCGGAGATGCGTAGTGCGGCGAAGGAGGTGACAAGCGCGCCGACGAGGTCGTCCGCCAGCGTGACGGACTCGTCGGTGTAGGAGAGGGCCCCTCTGAAGCATGTTCCCGGCCAGCTCCTCGAGCTGCCCCACGGTGGGCGCCAACTGTCGTGGTGGGCGCACGGCATATGCCAAGGGATGGCCAAAGAGAGGAGGAGGCTCAAGGGCGCCGGTGGACTCCAGAGGCGAGGTTGGCATGAGCGGGCGTGGGACGCCGGACATACCCAGGTTCGGGGCTCTCCGGAGAGATAATACCCCTAGTGCTGCCGAGTGTTGTTGTATGATGGATAGTACAATGTTGCTCCTGGAGCTGTATGGAGGAGGGAGGAAGATGGCCAAGGCTTAGGCAGTTCCCCCTCCTCGGATGTTGCTAACTTGGTGTGTGTGATGGAATGAGTTCTCTTCCTTCTATTGCGTTGTCTGTCGATCGCGGGCTCCCGGGGGTTTTATAGTCCAATCCCCCGGGGGTACAATGGTAATGTTACAAGTCAGTGGGTCCGTATTGTCGGTGTTCGGGAACACGGGCTGGGTCCCGCTGAGGGTTTGTGGTTCGCCAGGTTCCCCTAGGTGTGCGCCTCACATGCCTAGGGGGACTGTGCGCCGTCTTGTCGATCGTCAGGGCATGGCCGAGTCGAGTCGTGTACAGTCCTCTCTGTCAGGTCGCCGCTTGCTGTTGTCAGCGGTGAAGGCGGGGGAACTGTAGCCACGCCAGCCTTGGTCAGTGGGTAGGTGAGGGGCACTGTCACTACGTACCCGCTGACCAGAGGCATGGGCGGGGTACTGTTGCCTTGGTCATCATTGATTGGAGTCTCGTCCCATCATACGGTCTGGATTGGACAGGAGTTGACCCATGGCTGGCTTGCGTAGCATGCCACGGGTGGCGCTGGCTTGTTGAGTAGGCTTTGCTCGTGCCGGGTTCGGCTGTCTTGCACTAGTTGTTGATGCCAAGTTGATGCATCTTCCCGGGTCGGCTAGTCTAGCCGGCTTGCGGGGCTTGGCCGGGTCGAGCGACCCGACCAAGCGCGTGCCGGTATTGAGGGGCAGTGCCCACCCTGTTATTTTTGAAGAGGATCCGGGTTCCGTTGCCTGCTTGGGGTTCATCCCCCCGACACCTCTCGAGAGAGTTTAGGGCTTGGCGGCGGCTCCGTATCGTAAAACGCGATGAATCCTTCACTCCAATTTTTTCTCCCCGAACACGAATATATAGAGTTGGAGTTGAGGTCGGAGGAGCACCAGGGGGCCCACGAGGCAGGGGGCGTGCCCAGGGGGTAGGCACCCCCACCCTCGTGGACAGGGTGTGGGCCCCCTGGCCTTGATTCTTTCGCCAATATTTTTTTATATTCCAAAAATAATCTCCGTTGATTTTCAGGTCATTCCAAGAACTTTTATTTCTGCACAAAAATAACACCATGGCAATTCTG
The DNA here is from genome assembly GCF_002162155.2 of Triticum dicoccoides. Taxonomy (NCBI): domain Eukaryota; kingdom Viridiplantae; phylum Streptophyta; class Magnoliopsida; order Poales; family Poaceae; genus Triticum; species Triticum dicoccoides. The sequence goes on along the minus strand of NC_041392.1, from coordinate 255,705,678 downwards.
CTGAAAACAGCGTCAGCCCGGGTTAGTTCCATTCAAATCATGCAAGTTAGAGGTTCCAAAGCAAGGGCAAAAGTGTTTGGAAAAGTAGATACGACGGAGACGTATCAATGCACTACACACACGAGCTTTCTCACAAGAGACATTGGTTAGTCCAAGGATGTGATTACCCTTTAAGAGATCTTGAAGATTTCTCATGCCGACATGGGCTAGCCGGCGATGCCATAGCCATCCCTTGCCAGCCTTGGCCATTAGACAAGTTTCATGGAATGTGCTCTCTTTCGAGAAATCAACGGTTTCCATCCAACTCTCCAACAAAGTCCACTTCAAGAGTATCCCTCTCAAAGACTTTCACAAAACAATCATAATATGATATAACAAGATGGTATCTCGCTAGCCCTTTCTGTGACCGCAAAACATAAATGTAGAGCACCTTTAAATATCAAGGGCTGACTGGAAATTTTAATTCATGGTAAAAGAGATCTAGTCAAGTCATACTCAATGTAAACTAACAATAATACATGCAAATGACAACAGTGCTCTCTAACCGGTGCTTTTTAATACGAGGATGATGACTCAACATAAAAGTAAATAGATAGGCCCTTCGCAGAGGGAAGCAGGGATTTGTAGAGGTGCCAGAGCTCGATTTTGAAATAGAGATAAATAATATTTTGAGCGGTATACTTTCATTGTCAACATAACAACCAGAGATCTCAATATTTTCCATGCTACAAACATTATAGGCAGTTCCCAGGAAGAATGGTAAAGTTTATACTCCTCCACCACCAACAAGCATCAATCCATGGCTTTCCCGAAATAACGGGTGCCTCCAACTAACAACAATCCTGGGGGAGTTTTGTTTGTAATTATTTTGATTTGATTTGAGCATGGGACTAGGCATCCCGGTGACCAGCCATTTTCTCATGAATTAGGAGCGGAGTCCACTCCTCTTAAGAATAACCCACCTAACATGGAGGATACAGACAACCCTAGTTGATACATGAGCTATTCGAGCATACAAAACAAAATGTTTATTTGAAGGTTTAGAGTTTGGCATATACAAATTTACTTGGAACGGCAGGTAGATACCGTATATAGGAAGATATGGTGGACTCGTATGGAATAACTTTTGGGGTTTATGGAGTTGGATGCACAAGCAGTATTCCCACTTAGTACAAGTGAAGGCTAGAAAGACTCTGGGAAGCGACCAGCTAGAGAGCGACAACAGTCATGAACATGCATTAAAATAGATCAACACTGAATGCAAGCATGAGTAGGATATAATTCACCATGAACATAAATATCGTGAAGGCTATGTTGATTTTGTTTCAACTACATGCGTGAACATGTGCCAAGTCAAGCCACTCGAATCGTTCAAAGGAGGATACCACCCTATTATACCACATCACAACCATTTTAATAGCATGTTGGCACGCAAGATAAACCATTATAAACTCCTAGCTACTTAAGCATGGCATGGGTAACTATAATCTCTAATTTTCATTGCAAACATGTTTCATTCATAATAGGCTGAATCAGGAACGATGAACTAACCATATTTACAAAAACAATAGAGGTCGAGTTCATACCAACTTTTCTCATCTCAATCAGTTCATCATATATCGTCATTATTGCCTTTCAGTTGCACGACTAAATAGTGTGCATAATAATAATAGTGCACATGCATTGGACTAAGCTGGAATCTGCAAGCATTCAACTCAAGAGAGAAGACAAGGTATTATGGGCTCTTTGTTAGATCATCAATAATGCATATGAGAGCCACTTCAACATTTTCATCACGGTCTTCTCCTCTTGACCCCCAAGGAAAAGAAAGGAAATAAAACTATTTACAAGGGAAAGCTCCCAACATGAAAAAGAAGAACGAGAAATCTTTTTGGGTTTTCTTTTTAATTACTACTACAGGCATGAAACATAAACTAGCTAAAAGCTACAACTAATTTTTTTTTGTTTTTCTAAAGGTTTTTCAAACACACAAGAATAAGGGAGCGCGGCGACGCTTTTGGCTGTGGAAGATATCAGCCTGTCGGGAAGGTGCATGGGAAGCCTGGGCCATGGTGAAAACACGGTATACCAAGCTTGATCCGAATCATATGGCTCGGGTCGGACCTCTAGGGTCAGATGGAAAAGAAGTTCCCGTTAATTTGGTATATGACCAAGTAGAAGTAGCCGCCAAGTATTCCCAGCAGGATTGTAAGTTAGACCACCTGCTGGTCGGCATAGAGGAGGAATTTTTTGAGTCCTAGTGACTATGTACTTTCCTTGACATATGTGACTCTAGCTGAATTGTAAAAACAATTGCCATGGTAGACCTTTTCGCTTCGACCTCTGGACCCGAAGGTGCAGAGTGTTTTCGAATACCTTAGCGGTAAAATAGACCGGGGTATGCGTGGGAACCAGGCGCAGGGGTCATAGTTGCTTGAACAAACAATGTGTATCCGGCTAGTTATGTTATATTACATTATGATTGTAAGAAACATCTTCCAGGGAGAATAGTTCCGTTAGTGGTTCCTTTCCCTGGGTGTGGATGCATTAAGATGCATGTCCGAACTGTGATAGATAACATTACAGTATAGGTAATCATTTGGGGGTTCATAATGGAAGGAATATAATGCATCTTTAGTCCGCCGATCAAGTATTCTCTTAAGAACGCTAGCTTTCGGCTTCACCCAGCCTGAGGTACACATCCGTATGACCCGACAGTAACAGTCACAGAGTTGCTCCCTTTATGCCCTAGTCGAACTAACGAGAACGTAGGGCATACACACAGGAGCCAGGCAACCCAGCTTGGCCAAAACTTAAGTCATATCAATGCATATAATGGTGAAGAAAAGGTACATATGGGAAAAAACATATGTGATGAGCTTGATGCTCGGAAAAAATAAGCTTCTGTCTGGGAAGCCCCCAGGTATAGTGGATGTACATGCTCAAGGATGTGTACATCACAGGTGCATGGTTTAGCCGTGCGAAAGAGTTTAAGTTTTAGGAAAAGAAAAAACGAAAAGAGAGGAAAAAAAAGGAGACACCAAGGAGAATGAGACAAACACATAGTTCGGCGCTAGGCATATAATCTTCGGAGTCTGGCTGCGTTCCAGGGGTTCGGCTCTAGGCGATTGTCTTATGCAGCATGCAGGCGGTATGCTCCTCGTGTGAGAACCTTGTAAATTATGAAGGGACCCTCCCACATGGGCCTGAGTTTGTCCTTTTTCTTCTCCGGCAAGCGTAGGACGAGTTTGCCAACATTATAAGTCTTGGCCCGTACTTCTCTGCTTTGGTATCTGCGGGCCTGTTGTTGATAAAATGCGGAATGGGCTTTTGCAACATCGCGCTCCTCCTCCAGGGCAAGCTCGACGTCTCTCTCTTCATACATGCGCACTCGAGGTGAGTCATGGATAATATCACAGGGCAACATAGCCTCCGCACCGTACACCATGAAGAAAGGTCTATATCCAGTAGTGCTGCTGGGCGTGGTCCGCAGCCCCCAGAGTACAGAGTCAAGCTCCTCAACCCAGTGCTTGTCTGATTCTTTCAAATACCGCACTAGTCTAGGTTTGATGCCGCTCATAATAAGACCATTAGCCCGTTCGACTTGACTGTTTGTTTGCGGGTGATAGACAGAGGCGTAATCGAGCTTAATGCCCAGATTAGCACTCCAAGTTTTCACCTCATCGGCTATGAAATTGGAGCCGTTATCGGTGATGATGCTGTGTGGAACACCATAACGGTGCACCACGCCGAATATGAAGTCTATTACTGGCCCCACCTCGGCCGTTTTGACTGGTTTGGCCTATCCACTTAGTGAATTTATCCACCATGACCAACAGTTACTTTCTCTTATGGCTTCCTCCTTTAATGGGTCCAACCATATCGAGCCCCCAGACCGCGAAAGGCCAAGTGATGGGGATCGTTTGTAGAGCGGTGGGGGGCATATGGCTTTGGTTGGCGAATAGCCGGCATCCGATGCAACGTTGGACAAGGTCCTGTGCATCTGCTCGGGCCGTCGGCCAGTAAAAGCCTATATGGAAGGCCTTGCTAACAAGGGCCCGAGCTGCAGCGTGGTGACCGCCGAGTCCAGCGTGAATTTCAGCCAAGAGCTGCCGCCCCTCTTCCTCGGAGATACATCTTTGAAGAACTCCGGTAGCACTTTTCTTGTAGAGCTCTCCTTCATGAACCTTGTAGGCCTTCGAGCGCCGAACAATGTGGCGAGCCTCATTCTGATCCTCCAGGAGTTCTTTCCTATTAAGGTAGGCCAAGAAGGGTTCGATCCATGGGGCAATGACTGCCATGATTAGATGGGCCGACGGTGTTATTTCGATGGCCGATCCCCCGATGATATCGTCGTGTTCGGAGGCTGGGGTTGTGTTCAGATCCGGACTGGTGTTACCACTCTCCTCTTGCCACACCACGGACGGCTTAAAGAGCCTTTCCAGAAAGATATTAGGTGGGACGGGGTCGCGCTTGGCGCCAATGCGGGCGAGGACGTCCGCCACTTGATTACTTTCTCGAGCCACGTGATGAAACTCAAGCCCCTAGAATCGAGCCGACATTTTAGGACAACGTTGCGGTAAGCTGCCATCTTTGGATCTTTGGCATCAAAATCTCCGTTTATTTGAGATATTGCGAGGTTTGAGTCCCCGCGCACTTCCAGGCGTTGTATGCCCATAGAGACAGCCATCCGGAGACCATGTAATAAGGCCTCGTATTCGGCTGCGTCATTGGAGTCTGTGTATAACATTTGGAGTACGTACTGGATTACGTATACAGTGGGGGACGTTAAAACGACGCCCGCTCCTAATCCTGCCAGCATTTTGGAACCATCAAAATACATAACCCAGTTGGAATATGTGCCGTACTCTTTAGGGAGTTCGGCCTCTGTCCATTCACGACGAAGTCCGCCAGTACTTGGGATTTGATGGCTCGGCGCAGTTTGTATGTTATGTCGAATGGAAGGAGCTCAATGGCCCATTTGGCGAACCGGCCCGTAGCATCGCGGTTGTTTATTATATCATTGAGTGGTACTTCAGAAGCCACCGTTATAGAACATTCTTGGAAGTAGTGTCGTAGCTTCCGGAATGCCATGAAGACCGCATATGCTATGCTTTGATAATGAGGGTATTGGGATTTGCATGGTGTGAGGATGGTGGATACGTAATATACCGGCTTCTGAAGTGGGAATTTGTGTCTGTCCTGTTCTCGTTCCACGACGAGCATGGCGCTCACCACATGGTGTGTTGCCGATATGTATAATAACATGGGTTCGGCGACGTTCGGTGCGGCCAGGATTGGGTTGCTCGCCAGAAGGGTTTTTATTTCTTCCAGTCCGGCTGTTGCCGCATCCGTCCACTCGAAGTGATTGGTGTGCCAGAGGAGGCGATACAATGGCAATGCCTTTTCCCCCAATCTGGAGATAAAGCGGCTTAAAGCTGCCACGCACCCTGCGAGTTTTTGGACCTGTTTAAGGTCTGTTGGTGTGGCCAATTGTGACAAGGCTTGGATTTTGGCTGGATTTGCTTCAATTCCTCTATTGGAAATGATGAAGCCCAACAACTTTCTAGCAGGAACGCCGAAAACACACTTTTCCGGATTGAGCTTGATGTCATATGCACGGAGGTTGTCGAATGTAAGACGCAAATCGTCTATTAGTGAGTCGACGTGCCTACTTTTAATGACGATGTCATCCACGTATGCTTCAACTATGTTGCCAATCTATTTCTCCAGGCATGTTTGAATCATGCGTTGGTAGGTGGCCCCGGCGTTTTTGAGCCCGAAGGGCATGGCGTTGAAGCAGAATGGCCCATATGGGGTAATGAATGTCGTTGCGGCTTGATCGGACTCCTTCATTTTGATTTGATGGTATCCGGAATATGCGTCAAGGAAGCATATCGAATCGTGTCCTGCGGTGACATCGATAATCTGGTCAATGGGGGGAGGGGGAATGGATCCTTAGGGCAGGCCTTATTGAGGTCTTTGAAATTGTCGCACAGGCGCCAGGATTTATCCTTCTTTGGCACCATCACCAAGTTTGCTAGCCAGTCCGGGTGTTTTATTTCTCTAATGAATCTGGCCTCAATTAGCTTGGCTAGCTCCTCCCCCATCGCTTGACATTTGGGTTCAGAAAAACGCCGCAGCGTCAACCATTCAGTCTAGTTGTGCTCTGATGGATGCTATCTTCTTGGGGTCCATTGGATGGACTTGGAATTTGATTATTTCTTCTGCTGGCTTGAAGGAGGTGGATTTGGGTTGTTTGTCTAGGACCACATCATCTCTGTCCACCGTGGAGCGCAGCGTGGTTAATTCTTCGGCCGCGAGGGCTTCAGATAATGCCTCAAGGGCCAAGGATGCGGTTTTATTCTCGGCGTGGAGTGCTATGTCCGGATCACTAGCTAGAGTGATTATACCATTGGGCCCAGGCATCTTAAGCTTCATGTATCCATAATGGGGTACCGCTTGGAAGCGCGTAAATGCATCTCGCCCTAAGAGGGCATGATATCCGCTGTTGAAAGGGGCCACTTGGAAGGTAGTTCTTCGGTCCGATAGTTCTCTGGTGTGCCGAATACCACGTCGAGTGTGATTTTTCCCGCGCATCGCGCCTCCTGACTAGGAATAATTCCCCGGAAGGTCGTGCTACTTTGCTTGATGCGGCTCCTATCTATTTCCATTTTACTGAGTGTATCCTCATAAATGAGGTTTAGTACGCTGCCGCCGTCCATGAGAACCTTGGTGAGCCGAAAGCTGTCCACGATTGGACTGAGGACCAAGGCGGCTGGTGCCCGGATTGTCCTGAATTTTGGTTCATCATCGGCATTGAAAGTTATGGACGTGTCGTTCCAAGGGTTTGTTGCTGCGATTTGGCAGACTTCGGCAAGGTCGTGGAGTGCCCTTTTATGCTTATTGTTTGAAGCGAAAGTCTCGAAGACCGTCAGTACTCTGGGGTCATCGTCTTCTGGAGGATATTGCTCTGGGTTATTTTTGGTGAGGATATCGTTGCCGCTCTTGGCCACCTGCCGGAGTATCCAACATGCTCTAAGGCTGTGAGTTGATATAGTATCCGGTGTTGTGTGTAGCTTGCATGGTCCATAGAGGCATCCCTCCAGAACGGTTCCGCGTCTCATAATGGGCTTATATTTCTTTGTCATTGGGCCGGGCGTGCCACTAGGGTGCGTCCTTTTCACCTGAACGAGGGATTGGGTGCAAACCAGCGGTTCCCATCAGGCTGCCTGAGTTTTCCAAGCGCTTTCCATTGCGCAGTACTTGTATGCTATGGTTGCCAAGTCTGTGAAGCATGATATGCGATGACGGTTGATGGCGTTTAGGATTCCTTCATCCGTGCAATTGTTGCAGAACACTGTGATCGTGTCTTCGTCGTGGCAATCTTCAATCTTATCTTTGACAAGGAGGAATCTGGCCCAGAAGTGGTGGGCCGTTTCCTGATACTGCTGTCGTATGCCCCTGAGAGAGCTTATGTCTGGTGGGTGGATTGAAGTCCGAACCCTGACCCAAATTAGGATATGGAGTTTGAAGAATCTTCGGATTTAGTAGTTCGGGCTCCGGGATGTCAGCTGATTTTTTGGGCTTGTCATCCGATTCTATGTTCGGAGGACAAGACATGTCTTTCTACAGGTAGGTGTCCGGCTCTTCAAGTTTGGAGATCCGAACATAGTTCATCCTTAATATAGAGGAAGAGTTGTCGTCTTGCTCCTCTACTACCGCTAGTTGATGGGTGATCGACGAACTTTTAATTTCTCTTTGGTCGGGTTTAAGCCCAATCCGATCATAGTCTGTGGCGACCCCCAGGGCGGCGATGCAATCTAGGAGCTCGTTTAAAGACGACAGCTCCACCGGATCCATCTTCTTGGAGTACTTAGAGTCAACATGAAGGGGATTTTTGATGACCTGAGAAGTCATCGTCGGCTTAATGGCCGAACGAGCGGTCATAATGAAGCCGCCCAGCCGGAGGGTTTGGTCTGGGGCCAGTGTTCGTCAGGAGGTGACGCTGTCCTTGAGAACAAGGCGAGCCATCGATACTATCTTTTGACGGCACAGTGGAACTCTCAATGAAAGTGATACGTCTCCAACGTATCTATAATTTTTGATTGCTCCATGCTATATTATCTACTATTTTGGACATTATTGGGATTTATTATCCACTTTTATATTATTTTTGGGACTAACCTACTAACCGGAGGCCCAGCCGAGAATTGCTGTTTTTTTTGTCTATTTTAGGGTTTCGAAGAGAAGGAATATCAAACGGAGTCCAAACGGAATGAAACATTCAGGAACGTGATTTTTGGAACAAACAAGACCCAGGAGACTTGGACCCTATGTCAAGCAATCAATAGGGAGGCCACGAGGTAGGGGGGCGCGCCCTCCACCCTCGTGGCCCCCTGTTGCTCCAACGACGTACTTCTTCCTCCTATATATACCTACGTACCCCCAAACGATCAGATACCGAGCCAAAACCCTAATTCCACCGCCGTAACTTTCTGTATCCACGAGATCCCATCTTGGGGCCTGTTCCGGAGCTCCGCCGGAGGGGGCATCGATCACGGAGGGCTTCTACATCAACACCATAGCCTCTTTGATGAAGTGTGAGTAGTTTACCTCAGACCTATGGGTCCATATTTATTAGCTAGATGGCTTCTTCTCTCTTTTTGGATCTCAATACAAAGTTCTCCCCCTCTCTTGTGGAGATCTATTCGATGTAATCTTCTTTTTGCGGTGTGTTTGTTGAGACCAATGAATTGTGGGTTTATGATCAAGTTTATCTATGAACAATATTTGAATCTCCTCTGAATTCTTTTATGTATGATTGGTTATCTTTGCAAGTCTCTTTGAATTATCGGTTTGGTTTTGGCCTACTAGATTGATCTTTCTTGCAATGGGAGAAGTGCTTAGCTTTGGGTTCAATCTTGCGGTGTCCTTTCCCAGTGACAGTAGGGGTAGCAAGGCACGTATTGTATTGTTGACAGTGAGGATAACAATATGGGGTTTTCATCATATTGCATGAGTTTATCCCTCTACATCATGTCATCTTGCTTAAGGCGTTACTCTGTTCTTATGAACTTAATACTCTAGATGCATGCTGGATAGCGGTCGATGTGTGGAGTAATAGTAGTAGATGCAGGCAGGAGTCGGTCTACTTGTCTCGGACATGATGCCTATATACATGATCATACCTATATATTCTCATAACTATGCTCAATTCTGTCAATTGCTCAACAGTAATTCGTTCACCCATCGTAAAATACTTATGCTCTCGAGAGAAGCCACTAGTGAAACCTATGGTCCCCGGGTCTATCCTCATCATATTAATCTTCCAATACTTTGTTATTTTCATTCCCTTTTATTTTACTTTGCATCTTTATCATAAAAATACCAAAAATATTATCTTATCATATCTATCAGATCTCACTCTCGTAAGTGACCGTGTAGGGATTGACAACCCCTTATCGCCTTGGTTGCGAGGATTTATTTGTTTTGTGCAGGTGCGAGGGACTCGCGCGTAGCCTCCTACTAGATTGATACCTTGGTTCTCAAAAACTGAGGGAAATACTTGCACTACTCTGCTGCATCACCCTTTCCTCTTCAAGGGAAAACCAACGCAAGTGCTCAAGAGGTAGCAAGAAGGATTGTTGGCGTCGTTGCTGGGGAGGTCTACGCAAAAGTAAACACACCAAGTACCCATCACAAACCCTTATCTCCCGCATTACATTATTTGCCATTTGCCTCTCGTTTTCCTCTCCCCACTTCACCCTTCCCGTTTTATTCGCCCTCTCTCTCTATCCTCCATCTCTTTCTCTATTTGCCTCTTTTTGCCCTCTTCTTGTTTGCTTGTGTGTTGGATTGCTTGCTTCTCACGATGGCTCAAGATAACACTAAATTGTGTGACTTCACCAATACCAACAACAATGATTTTATTAGCACTCCGATTGCTCCTCTTACCGATGCTGAATCTTGTGAAATTAATGCCGCCTTGCTAAATCTTGTCATGAAAGATCCGTTTTCCGGCCTTCCTAGTGAAGATGCCGCTACCCATCTGAATAGCTTCGTTGATTTGTGTGACATGCAAAATAAGAAAGATGTTGATAATGATATTGTTAAATTGAAGCTATTTCCTTTTTCGCTTAGAGATCGTGCTAAAGCTTGGTTTTCATCTTTGCCTAAAAATAGTATTGATTCTTGGAATAAGTGCAAAGATGCCTTTATCTCTAAGTATTTTCCTCCCGCTAAGATCATCTCTCTTAGAAACGATATTATGAATTTTAAGCAACTTGATCATGAACATGTTGCACAAGCTTGGGAGAGGATGAAATTAATGATACGTAATTGCCCAACACATGGTTTGAATTTGTGGATGATTATACAAAAATTTTATGCCGGATTGAATTTTGCTTCTAGAAATCTTTTAGATTCGGCCGCGGGAGGCACTTTTATGGAAATCACATTAGGAGAAGCTAATAAACTCCTAGATAATATTATGGTTAATTATTCTCGATGGCACATTGAAAGATCTACTAATAAGGAAGTGCATGCGATAGAAGAAATTAATGTTTTGAGTGGAAAGATGGATGAACTTATGAAATTATTTGCTAATAAAAGTGTTTCTTCTGATCCTAATGATATGCCTTTGTCTACTTTGATTGAGAATAACAATGAACCTATGGATGTGAATTTTGTTGGTAGGAATAATTTTGGTAACAATGCGTATAGAGGAAACTTTAATCCTAGGCCTTATCCTAGCAATTCCTCTAATAATTATGGTAATTCCTACAACAATTCTTATGGAAATTATAATAAGATGCCCTCTTATTTTGAATCTAATATTAAAGAATTTATTACTTCTCAAAAGAATTTCAATGCTTTGATTGAAGAAAAATTGCTTAAGATTGATGAGTTGGCTAGGAACGTTGATAGAATTTCTCTTGATGTTGATTCTTTGAAACTTAGATCTATTCCACCTAAGCATGCTATCAATGAGTCTCTCAAAGCCATGAGAATTTACATTGATGAGTGCAAAGAAAGAACCGCTAGGATGCGTGCTAAGAAAGATTCCTTTATAAGAGCGTGTTCTTCTAGTTTCCATGATAATAAAGATGTAGATATAAAAGTTATTGATGTGTCCCCTATTAAATATTTGTTTTGCAATATGAATCTTGATAATGATGGGACTGAATATGATCCACCTTTACCTAGAAGTCGTTCCAAAAATTCGGAGTCTTTAGATTTTGATGCTAAATTTGATAAAAGTGGAATTGAAGAGATCAAAACTCTAGATGTTAATTAACCTACTATTTTGGATTTCAAGAAATTTAATTATGATAATTGCTCTTTGATAGATTCTATTTCCTTGTTGCAATCTGTGCTAAATTCTCCTCACGCTTATAGTCAAAATAAAGCATTTACCAAACATATCGTTGATGCTTTGATGCAATCTTATGAAGAAAAACTTGAGTTGGAAGTTTCTATCCCTAGAAAACTTTATGATGAGTGGGAACCAACTATTAAAATTAAAATTAAAGATCATGAATGCTATGCTTTGTGTGATTTGGGTGCTAGTGTTTCCACGATCCCAAAGACTTTGTGTGATTTGTTAGGTTTCCGTGATTTTGATGATTGCTCTTTAAACTTGCACCTTGCGGATTCCACTATTAAGAAACCTATGGGAAGAATTAATGATGTTCTTATTATTGCAAATAGGAATTATGTGCCCGTAGATTTTATTGTTCTTGACATAGATTGCAATCCTTCATGTCCTATTATTCTTGGTAGACCCTTCCTTAGAACGATTGGTGCAATTATTGATATGAAGGAAGGAGATATTAGATTTGAATTTCCATTAAGGAAAGGCATGGAACACTTCCCTAGAAAGAAAATTAAATTACCTTATGAGTCTATTATGATAGCCACTTATGGATTGCCTACCCAAGATGGCAATACCTAGATCTATCCTTGCTTTTTATGCCTAGCTAGGGGCGTTAAACGATAGCGCTTGTTGGGAGGCAACCCAATTTTATTTTTATTACTTGCTTTTTTCTCCTGTTTAGTAAAAAATAATTTATCTAGCCTCTGTTTTGGTTGTGTTCTTTGTGCTTAATTAGTGTTTGTGCCAAGTAGAACCGTTGGGAAGACTTGGGGAAGGTCTTGTTAATCTTGCTATAAAAAACAGAAACTTTAGCGCTCACGAGAACTGCTGCCATTTTTAGTTGGAAAGTGCTATTTAGTTAATTATTTTTGAATATGATTAATAGATAAATTCCTCACGTCCAGAAATTTATTTTAGAATTTTTGGGGTTCCAGATCTTGCGCTAGGTACAGATTACTACAGACTGTTCTGTTTTTCGTGTGTTGTTTGCTTATTTTGATGGATCTATGGCTAGTAAAATAGTTTATAAACCATAGAGAAGTTGGAATACAGTAGGTTTAACACCAATATAAATAAAGAATGAGTTAATTACAGTACCTTGAAGTGGTCTTTTGTTTTCTTTTGCTAACGGAGCTCACGAGATTTTCTACTTTAAGTTTTGTGTTGTGAAGTTTTCAAGTTTTGGGTAAAGATTTGATGGATTATGGAACAAGGAGTGGCAAGAGTCTAATCTTGGGGATGCCCATGGCACCCCCAAGATAATCTAAGGACACCTAAAAGCCAAAGCTTGGGGATGCCCCGGAAGGCATCCCCTCCTTCGTCTACTTCTATCGGTAACTTTACTTGGAGCTATATTTTTATTCACCACATGATATGTGTTTTGCTTGGAGCGTCTTGTATTATTTGAGTCTTATTTGTTAGTTTACCACAATCATACTTGCTGTACACACCTTTTGAGAGATACACACATGATTCGGAAATTGTTAGAATACTCTATGTGCTTCACTTATATCTTTTGAGTTATATAGTTTTGCTCTAGTACTTCACTTATATCTTTTAGAGCACGGTGGTGGATTTGTTTTATAGAAACTATTGATCTCTCATGCTTCACTTAGATTATTTTGAGAGTCTTAAATAGCATGGTAATTTGCTTAAATAATCGTATATGCTAGGTATACAAGATTAATAATAAAATTCTCTTATGAGTATGTTGAATACTATGAGAAGTTTGATGCTTGATAATTGTTTTGAGATATGGAGATGGTGATATTAAGGATGTGCTAGTTGAGTAGTTGTGAATTTGAGAAATACTTGTGATTAAAGTTTGTGATTCCCGTAGCATGCACGTATGGTGAACCGTTATGTGATGAAGTCGTAGCATGATTTATTTAATGATTGTCTTCCTTATAAGTGGCGGTCGGGGATGATCGATGGTCTTTTCCTACCAATGTATCCCCCTAGGAGCATGCACGTAATACTTTGCTTTGATAACCTATAGATTTTTGCAATAAGTATGTGAGTTATTTATGACTAATGTTGAGTCCATGGATCATACGCACTCTCACCCTTCCACCATTGCTAGCCTCTCTAATACCGCGCACCTTTCGCCGGTATCATACACCCACCATATACCTTCCTCAAAACAGCCACCATACCTACCTATTATGGCATTTCCATAGCCATTCCGAGATATATTGGCATGCAATTTTCCACCGTTCTGTTATTATGACACACTTCATCATTGTCATATTGCTTTGCATGATCATGTAGTTGACATCGTATTTGTGGCAAAGCCACCGTTCATAATTCTTTCATACATGTCACTCTTGATTCATTGCATATCCCAGTACACCGCCGGAGGCATTCACATAGAGTCATATTTTGTTCTAAGTATCGAGTTGTAATTGTTGAGTTGTAAGAAAATAAAAGTGTGATGATCATCATTAGTATAGCATTGTCCCAGTGAAGAAAGGATGATGGAGACTATGATTCCCCCACAAGTCGGGATGAGACTCCAGACGAAAAATAAAAAATATATAAAAAAGAGAAAAGGCACAAATAAAAAAATGAGAGAAAAAGAGATAAGGGACAATGCTACTATCCTTTTACCACACTTGTGCTTCAAAGTAGCACCATGATCTTCATGATAGAGAGTCTCCTATGTTATCACTTTCATATACTAGTGGGAATTTTTCATTATAGAACTTGGCTTGTATGTTCCAATGATGGGCTTCCTCAAATTGCCCTAGGTCTTCGTGAGAAAGCGAGTTGGATGCAGACCCACTTAGTTTCTTTTTGAGCTTTCATATACTTATAGCTCTAGTGCATCCGTTGCATGGCAATCCCTACTCACTCACATTGATATCTATTAATGGGCATATCCATAGCCCGTTAATACGCCTATTTGATGTGAGACTATCTTCTCCCTTTTTGTCTTCTCCACAACCACCATTCTATTCCACCTATAGTGCTATGTCCATGGCTCACGCTCATGTATTGTGTGAAGATTGAAAAAGTTTTGGGAATGTCAAAAGTATCAAACAATTGCTTGGCTTGTCATCGGGGTTGTGCATGATTTAAATATTTTGTGTGGCGAAGATAGAGCATAGCCAGACTATATGATTTTGTAGGGATAACTTTCTTTGGCCATGTTATTTTGAGAAGACATAATTGCTTAATTAGTATGCTTGAAGTATTATTATTTCTATGTCAATATTAAACTTTTGTCTTGAATCTTTCGGATCTGAATATTCATACCACAATTAAGAAGAATTACATTGAAATTATGCCAAGTAGCATTCCACATCAAAAATTCTGTTTCTATCATTTACCTACTCGAGGACGAGCAGGAATTAAGCTTGTGGATGCTTCATACGTCTCCAACGTATCTATAATTTTTGATTGCTCCATGCTATATTATCTACTGTTTTGGACATTATTGGGCTTTATTATCCACTTTTATATTATTTTTGGGACTAACCTACTAACTGGAGGCCCAGCCCAGAATTGTTTTTTTTGCCTATTTTACGGTTTTGAAGAAAAGGAATATCAAACGGACTCCAAACGGAATGAAACCTTCGGGAACGTGATTTTTGGAACAAACAAGACCCAGGAGACTTGGACCCTACATCAAGCAATCAATAGGGAGGCCACGAGGTAGGGGGCGCGCCTACCCCCCAGGCGCGCCCTCCACCCTCGTGGGGCCCCTGTTGCTCCACCGGCGTACTTCTTCCTCCTATATATACCTACGTACCCCCAAACGATCAGATACGGAGCCAAAACCCTAATTCCACCACCGTAACTTTCTGTATCCACGAGATCCCATCTTGGGGCCTATTCCGGAGCTCCGCCGGAGGGGGCATGGATCACGGAGGGCCTCTACATCAACACCATGGCCTCCCCGATGAAGTGTGAGTAGTTTACCTCAGACCTACGGGTCCATAGTTATTAGCTAGATGGCTTCTTCTCTCTTTTTGGATCTCAATATAAAGTTCTCCCCCTCTCTTGTGGAGATCTATTCGATGTAATCTTCTTTTTGCGGTGTGTTTGTTGAGACCAATGAATTGTGGGTTTATGATCAAGTTTATCTATGAACAATATTTGAATCTCCTCTGAATTCTTTTATGTATGATTGGTTATCTTTGCAAGTCTGTTTGAATTATCGGTTTGGTTTTGGCCTACTAGATTGATCTTTCTTGCAATGGGAGAAGTGCTTAGCTTTGGGTTCAATCTTGCGGTGTCCTTTCCCAGTGACAGTAGGGGCAGCAAGGCACGTATTGTATTGTTGACAGCGAGTATAACAATATGGGGTTTTCATCATATTGCATGAGTTTATCCCTCTACATCATGTCATCTTGCTTAAGGCGTTACTCTGTTCTTATGAACTTAATACTCTAGATGCATGCTGGATAGCGGTCGATGTGTGGAGTAATAGTAGTAGATGCAGGCAGGAGTCGGTCTACTTGTCTCGGACATGATTCCTATATACATGATCATACCTAGATATTCTCATAACTATGCTCAATTCTGTCAATTGCTCAACAGTAATTCGTTCACCCACCGTAAAATACTTATGCTCTCGAGAGAAGCCACTAGTGAAACCTATGGTCCCCGGGTCTATCCTCATCATATTAATCTTCCAATACTTTGTTATTTTCATTCCCTTTTATTTTACTTTGCATCTTTATCATAAAAATACCAAAAATATTATCTTATCATATCTATCAGATCTCACTCTCGTAAGTGACCGTGTAGGGATTGACAACCCCTTATCGCGTTGGTTGCGAGGATTTATTTGTTTTGTGCAGGTGCGAGGGACTCGCGCGTAGCCTCCTACTAGATTGATACCTTGGTTCTCAAAAACTGAGGGAAATACTTGCGCTACTCTGCTGCATCACCCTTTCCTCTTCAAGGGAAAACCAACGCATGTGCTCAAGACGTAGCAGAAAGCACCAATGTCGGTGTCAAAACCGGCGGATCTCGGTAGGGGGTCCCGAACTATGCGTCTAGGATCGATGGTAACAGGAGACGGGGGACACAATGTTTATCCAGGTTTGGGCCCTCTCTATGGAGGTAATACCCTACTTCCTGCTTGATTGATCTTGATGAATATGAGTATTACAAGAGTTGATATACCACGAGATCATAATGGCTAAACCCTAAAAGTCTAGCTTGACTATGATTATGAGGATGTATCTCTATGGACCTAGCCCTCCGGTTTATATAAACACCGGGGGGATCTAGGGTTTCATAAGGTCGGTTATAGAGAAAGGAATCTTCATATTTGGTGGCCAAGCTTGCCTTCCACGCCAGGGAGAGTCCCATCCGGACACGGCTAGAGTCTTCAGTCTTTGTATCTTTACGGCCCATCAGTCCGGCCCATATCCAATAGGTCGGACGCCCGAGGACCCCTTAGTCCAGGACTCCCTCACTAGGTGCATCAGCATTAGTTCTCTGAGAATCTTGCTCAATTCTCTTAGGATGGCCCTAAGGATACAAAGATTCCTGAGTCATTTTACCCCCTCTAGTCATAACTCTAACACCATTATCATTTTTCTTATTATTTAGTTCATTGAGCAAATCATTCTCAGCCTTAAGTACTTGTTCTACTTGAGTGATAACCATAGAAGCATGTTTACTAATAAGTTTAAGTTCACCTTTAACTCTAGACATATAATCACTCAAGTATTCTAGCATCTTAGCATTGTGATTCAATTGTCTACCAACATAATCATTGAAGTTTTCTTGTCTAACAATAAAATTATCAAACTCATCTAAGCATTGGCTAGTAGACTTATAATGAGGAATATCACCTTCATCAAATCTATAGAGAGAATTTACCTTTACTACCTGTGTCGGGTTATCAAGACCATGTATTTCTTCAATAGGTGGTAAATTCTTAACATCTTCATCTTTAATACCTTTTTCTTTCATAGATTTCTTTGCCTCTTGCATAACTTCAGGACTGAGAAATAGGATACCCCTTTTCTTCGGAGTTGGCTTAGGAGTTTGTTCAGGAAGTGTCCAATCATTTTCATCACTCAACAAATTATTGAATAGCAATTCAGCTTGATCAACAGTTCTTTCCCTGAAAACACAACCAACACAACTATCTAGGTAGTCTCTGCAAGCATCGGTTAGTCCATTATAAAAGATATCAAGTATTTCATTTTTATTGAGAGGATGATCAGGCAAAGCATTAAGTAATCGGAGCTCCCCAAGCTTGTGGGAGACTCTCTTCTTCAATTTGCACAAAATTATATATTTCCCTTAAGGCAACTTGTTTCTTATGAGCGGGGAAATATTTAGCAGAGAAGTAATAAATCATATCCTGGGGACTACACACACAACCAGGATCAAGAGAATTAAACCATGTTTTAGCATCACCCTTTAATGAGAACGAAAACAACTTAAGGATAAATTAATAGCGAGTTTTCTCATCATGAGTGAACAGGGTGGCTATATCATTTAATTAAGTAAGATGTACCACAATAGTTTTAGATTCATAGGCATAAAAAGGATCAGATTCAACCAAAGTAATTAACTCAGGATCAATAGAGAAATCATAATCCTTATCAGTAATAAAGATAGGTGAAGTAGCAAAAGCAGGGCCATATTTCATTCTAGAATTCAAATACTTTTTTAAGCTTAGCTAATAATTTCTTAAGCTTAGATCTATCATTACAAGCTAAGAAGTCTCTAGCAGTTTCTTCATCCATAACATAACCCTCAGGCACAACAGGCAATTCATATCTAAGGGGAGAATCTTCATCATCACTTTCATCAATATTACCAGTTTCAATAATTTCATTCTCTCTAACCCTAGCAAGTTGTTCATCAAGAAATTCACCTAGTGACACAATATTATCAAGCATAGAAGTAGTTTCATCATAAGTATCATGCAAAGCATAAGTGGCATCATCAATAACATGCGACATATCCGAATAAATAGCAGGTGTAGGTGTCGCAAGTTTACTCAAAACAGAAGGTGAATCAAGTGCAGAGCTAGATGGCAGTTCCTTATCTCCCCTCGTAGTTGAGGGAAAAATCTTGGTTCTTTTATCTTTCAAGTTCTTCATAATGATAAGCAAATATAAATCCCAAGTGACTCAAAGAATAGAGATATGCTCCCCGACAACGGCGCCAGAAAATAGTCTTGATAACCCACAAGTATAGGGGATCGCAATAGTTTTCGAGGGTAGAGTATTCAACCCAAATTTATTGATTCGACACAAGGGGAGCCAAAGAATATTCTCAAGTATTGGCAGCTGAGTTGTCAATTCAACCACACCTGGAAACTTAATATCTACAGCAAAGTATTTAGTAGCAAAGTAATATGATAATAGTGGTAACGGTAGCAAAAGTAATTTTTGGTTTTATAGTGATTGTAACGGTAGCAACGGAAAAGTAAATAAGCGAAGAACAGTATATGAAAAGCTCGTAGGTAATGGATCAGTGATGGATAATTATGTCGGATGCGATTCGTCATGCAATAGTTATAACAAAGGGTGACACAGAACTAGCTCCAGTTCATCAATGTAATGTAGGCATGTATTCCGAATATAGTCATACGTGCTTATGGAAAAGAACTTGCATGACATCTTTTGTCCTACCCTCCCGTGGCAGCGGGGTCCTATCGGAAACTAAGGGATAATAAGGCCTCCTTTTAATAGAGTACCAGACCAAAGCATTAACACATAGTGAATACCCGAACTCCTCAAACTACGGTCGTCATCGGTAAGTATCCCGATTATTGTCACTTCGGGGTTAACGAATCATAACACATAATAGGTGACAATAGACTTGCAACATAGGATAAAGAACTCATATATATTCATGAAAACATAATAGGTTCATACCTGAAATCATGGCACTCGGGCCCTCATGACAAGCATTAAGCATAGCAAAGTCATAGCAACATCAATCTCAGAACATAGTGGATACTAGGGATCAAACCCTAACAAAACAAACTCGATTACATGATAAATCTCATCCAACCCATCACCGTCCAGCAAGCCTATGATGGAATTACTCACGCACGACGGTGAGCATCATGAAATTGGTGATGGAGGAAGGTTGATGATGACGATGGCGATGGATTCCCCTCTCCGGAGCCCTGAACGGACTCCAGATCAGCCCTCCCGAGAGAGTTTAGGGCTTGGTGGCGGCTCCGTATAGTAAAACGCGATGAATCCTTCTCTTTGATTTTTTTCTACCCAAACACGAATATATAGAGTTGGAGTTGAGATCAGAGGAGCACCAGGGGGGCCACGAGGCAGGGGTGCGCCCAGGGGGGTAGGCATGCCCCCCACCCTTGTGGACAGGGTGTGGGCCCCCTGGCCTTGATTCTTTTGCCAATATTTTCTATATATTCCAAAAATAATCTCCGTTGATTTTCAGGTCATTCCAAGAACTTTTATTTCTGCACAAAAATAACACCATGGAAATTCTGCTGAAAACAACGTCAGTCCGGGTTAGTTTCATTCAAATCATGCAAGTTAGAGTCCAAAACAAGGGCAAAATTGTTTGGAAAAGTAGATACGACGGAGACGTATCAATGCACTACACACATGATCTTTCTCAAAAGAGACATTGGTTTGTCCAAGGATGTGATTACCCTTTAAGAGATCTTGAAGATTTCTCATGCCGACATGGGCTAGCCGGCGATGCCATAGCCACCCCTTGTCGGCCTTGGCCATTAGACAAGTTGCATGGAATGTGCTCTCTTTTGAGAAATCAACCGTGTAAAGGTTGCCATCCAACTCTCCATCAAAGTCCACTTCGAGAGTATCTCTCTTAAAGACTTTCACATCTGTTAGTCCAAAGAGTGTATCATAACCAATAGAAGCCAATTGGCGAACAGAAAACAAATGGTATTTAAGGGACTGGACAAGCATGACATTTGCAAGAAACATGTCATTTTTGATAGCCACCTTGCCCAACCCGAGTACCTGTCCTTTTGATCCTCCACCAAACATAATGCTCATAAATGGTTGAATAGCTTCCATGAAATCGTAGAGCAATTTGCTATCTCCGTTCATATGATTGGTACATCCACTATCAATCACCCATTTTACTCCACCGAAGAAGGAAACCTACACACAATTATGACTTGGTTAGAGGCACCCATTTTGCAATGGGACCTCTCAAGTTGGTCACAAGGGTCTTAGGGACCCAAATAGCATAAACTCGGAAAGCATTTCGAGGACCAACAAGCTTTGCATACCTTTCTCCATCCTTAGTCTTACGAAGTATATAGGATGGATGCATGAACTCTTTTGGCTTGTTGACAGTGGGCATGCCCCTTGTGGCCTTCCCACTAACAACCTTACCTTTCTCCTTGTGCCCCTCTCGTACAAAAGTTTCTTTTAAAGGGGTTGTGCACTTTTGAGAGGACGTCTTCTTCTTGCTTGTGCTTGGGTCAAACCCGAGCCCCTCTTTGGCAAACACCTCATTGTGTTGGCTCAATACCTCATTAAGGTTCTTTTGCCCTTGAGCACATGTCATGAGACCTTTCTCGATTTGAGCCTTGAGAAAGCGATTCCCCTCAAGAATAGATGCTAGACCACTACTAGAGTTAGTAGTACAAGCATCAACATTGATAATAGGAGAAGAGTAAGCCTTGGCTAGAGTTCCAAGATAAGTAAGCTTGAGCGTCTCAAAACTCTTTGTAAGAAGGGCGAGCTCTTCTTCCTTAGTCTTGAGGGACACAGATAGGAGCTCACAATCCTGAGAGAGAGAAGCATGAGACTTCAGAGGCGTACTTTTATCATTCATCAACTCTTTGCAAGAGTCATTAGCCTTTTTCAAGGAGGCAAGATCTTTAGTATGAACATCAATGTTTGCACCAATATTCAAGCATAGTTCATCATTTCGTGCTTCCTCATATTGGACTTTCTGCTCAAGGATTTCATATTTTTCCTTTTCCTTGTTCACGAGGGTACCGAGTTCCTTAATGGTGATGGTGTGCGTACTCACCATCTCCATAAGCATACGAAACATAGTGAGCTTCTTTCCTTTGAGGGAGAACATGAACTTATTTAGTTTAGCAAACATATGATCATCTATATCATCATCCTCATAACTATCCTCCGCATCAAGATACTCATCACTAGGAGTAGGAGGAGTGAAAAGAGGAGGTTTTGATCATGGGGTTACCTTGACCTTGTCAGGAGAGCTTTGGTCTCTCCATCTTCTACGACGGCCTTTGCCATTAGGCACTTGTGAGCGTTTCCCTTGTAGTATTTCATATAGTTGTAGGTGACAACATCACCACTCTTGTTGACTAGCCTCAACGTGTTTTGAGAATCTTGAGCAACTCTGGCAACACCACTCACATCATCCGGATCAGATTCTTCATGAGCAACCATTGCTTTCCCATCTCTCTTCTTGAGCTTCTTAGGAAAGGTCTGGGAAACCTTGGTTTATCTTCTCTCTTCTCATAAGAGCACTCGTTGGAGAAGTGGTTGGTTTCTTCACAGTTGTAGCATTTCCTCACTTTCTTCTTCTGGAATCTTCCCTTGAATTTTCCCGCGCTAAACTTCTTGACAAAGAGAGCAATGTATTCATATGATGGGCTCTCATCTGAGTCAATCTCATCACCATCCTCATCCTCATCATCTTCTTCATCTTCACTTTTCTCTTCTTCACATACATGCTTGGCCTTCAATGCAAGATTGATCTTTGATGTTGAGGTAGCATGCATGGCAAGATGTTTTGTGGCATTTGCCTTTGACTCTTCAAATAGTTGGAAAGTGGATATGATGTCATTTGGAGTCATTTCCTTGAATCCATGGTGTTGTCTTATGTCCCACACTATTTGGTGATGATATGGAGCAAGAGCATGAAGCAACTTATCAACGAGAAATCGCTTAGTCAAGTTGAATCCATCTTGAGTCTTGTCACATTCACATGACTCAGTGTCGGCAGTGAGAGTCATGAGACACTCAAGTAGTTGCTTGGGAGATTCACCTTTCTCCATACAAAAGTTTTGCAATTGACCCTTGGCAATTTCATATTGAGCAAGCTGGAGTGTGGAGGTACCGGTCTTGGTCCTCACAATGCTATCCCATCATTCCTTGGCACTTGTGATGTGTATGTATGGTCTCCTCTGCTTGTCAGTCATACCTCTTCTTATGCACATGGTTGCTGTGTCATTGAGATTCTTGTCATATACCTCTCTTGGAGTAAGATTCTTCGGGTCAACAGCTTGGTAGCCATACTCCAAGATCTCCAACATCTCAGCATTTCCATATCAAAGATGATCCTGCATAGCAACTCTCCACAAACAAAAATCGGTAGTGTCATCAAGTAAAGGATGTTTGCCTTGAGGGTTATACTTAGGCTTCTCTATTTGATGTCTTGCATAAAGCCAAGGAACACTGAAGTGTTCATTACTAGGAGGTTGTTGGCCAAGTGAAGGGGTTGCACAGCTGGCCTCGAGGCCGCACCACCAGAAAGTGGTGCAAGCATCATGGTTAGTGTGCCTAGCCTCATTTGGACCAAGGCCTCAAGAGAGGCATCATGCTCCTCCTTTTTCTTAGCAAGAGCTCGTTCCAGATCCTTTGAAGTGAAGGACTTGGCTTCCGTGGAAGCCACGCCCGCATTCTTCGGATCTGCAACAAGGGGAGTCCCATTGGGGTTCATCTTGCTCTAGGGCGGTTAAGCCACAAGAATAGAGCACGAGCCTCTGATACCAATTGAAAGGATCGAGATGGACCTAGAGGGGGGTGAATAGGTAAAATTAAGATTTTAATTATTACTTAGCAATTTTAGGCCATAATGCAGAATATGAAAGTGAGCCTAACAATTGCAAGTGTGATGCTAAGAGCTAAGCAAGATAAACAAGTAACACAAGTATGTGAGTAAGAAAGCACAATATGATATAAGTAAGTGCTAAGAGACAAGTAACCACAAGTAGAGAGTTAGGGTTAGGAATAACCGCAACTTCGGGAGAGGAGGATGTATGCTGATGTTCACTTCCTTGGAGGGAAGCTGCATCACCGTTAGAGAGGTGGATGTTACCACGAAGGCACACCAATGCCAAGAAGGCTCACCCTATTCTCCGTTTGAGACAACACCACGAAGGCATTTCTCAACTACTAGTGGTAGACGTTAGGGTGGTCTCCAAACCCTCACAAACTTTCTGGTGGAAATCACAATGGTCGATTCCTCGCCGGAGCAATCCTACCGCCTAGGAGTCTCCAATCTCCAAGAGTAACAAGATGCACCACAAAAACAAGGGGGGGAATCAACTTTCGCTCTGGTGAATGTGTAAATCGAGCACTTCTCCTTCGCTTCTCAAAAGATCAAGAGATTTGGTTGCCTAAGGAGGGAGATCTCCAAGAAATCGAGGTCTGAAAATGGAGGTGAGAGAAATGGAGTCGTCAACATCTTCGTGAGGAAGAAGAGGACTATTTATAGGTGGGGGTGGAATCTGGCCGTTGGAGGCAGATTTCTGCGTATCCCGGAAGTTCCGGCCAAGTTCCGGGCTATTCAGAGAGTTTGCACAAACTCAGTAGTACCCCGGAAGCTGCTGAAATAGGGGACGGAATTTCAGGAGTCCGGAAGTTCCGGCCGCACTGGAAGTTCCGGGTGACGGAAGTTCCGGCCAGGGTTCGGAGAGGTTCCAGGCTACATAGAGAGTTTGTACAAAAGAGCAGTTTCTCTAGTACCCCAGAAGCTTCCCAGACTCATGCCAAAGTTCCAGCCTAAATAGAAACTTTACACACTAAGATTTTTAGATCAATGAGAGAAAGTAAGTTGATGCCCCAGATGTTTTTATGATGCACCCCTCTTAATGGTGCGGCTGCCCTAAGGACTCAAGAAACAAGAAAACTTTATGGAACTTTCCTTTTCTTGGGCACTCCGCTTTTCCTTTTCTTTCAATATAAGAGGGAATAACCATCCATGCTTCACTTTAGCTTAATCAGCGCTATTAACACTAGAGCATGTGGTTAGAAACAAAAATGAAGTTGTCATAGATGTCAAAAACAATTTAGTGCTATATTGCACTTTCATCCACGTCATTGCATAATTTGGGTACACAAAGGAGACTACAGCACACCCACACTTCTTAATTGAGCAAGTTCAGCAATTAAACAGAGCTAGCTGACCTAAACATTACTCTAACAAATTAAATACCGATGCTCTTAATTAAACAAAACAAAGAGTACTACTATGGCTGGTGCTCGTCGATCTCCGCTGCCGCCTCCATGTCCAGATCGCGCCCGACGGTCTCCTGGGGAAGGGGCTCCATGGTATCCATCGCACCATACTAGGAAAGCATCTCGCCATCCGCATCCGCCATCTCTTTGGAAAAGGCAGCCATGAGCTAGGCGTGGGTGGCCGCGATCTAGGCTTGGACGGGCTCCGTCGTCGCAAGGTATGCTGCGGAGGAACGGATGGCTTCTCGAACGCTCTCGGCGATTGCCAACTCTTCGGCCATGGGTTGCCAACCATTGTCGGAGAAGCTTCGTTCGATTTGTGCGGTGACCGCCAGGAGCTTGGCGTGGGCGGCCTTGACATGGTTGTGGGCGGCACGCCGCCTCCGCCGCCACCGGAAATAGTTTTTTTCTTGGTTTTAATACTTAAAAAAAATCAATGGTTTTTAAATATAAAACACTCATAGCAAACGTTTTAGTTAGAACACCCATATGCAAACTGATAGCTTCCCCAGGAAGCCAAGGGAAAATGTGCCGAGCAGGATTTGTGCAGCACTTGATCGCAAACGTTTTAGATAGAACACCCGTATGCAAAGTGAGAACATGATTTGTGCAGCTCTTCAAAGCAAACAGTTCTTTTGGATGACCTGTGTGCAACCACTTACAAACAATTTGGTAAGATTTGCATCTATCATATTGGGTATGTTGCCATTTGTCAATCTGGACAGATTGACATTTGTTGATCTAGTAACATTGCCATTTGTCAACCTTGTAACACTGTGATTTCTCAAAATATGAAGCTAAAAATCACTAGCAGTATCTAATTTTTGCAACTAAAATTCAGTAATTAAGCATAGATTTCATTCATAGATTAAGCAGTTGTTCTTAATGTATACAAATAGTTCAACTCGACAGCTGAACCGACCAAACTTTTCCCCAATTGTTGCCAACCATGTACTGAAATAGCTAGTTCAACTATATATACTAGCTAATTTTAAGTACGTTGTACAATTCCACCACATCTATAGTCAGATGAACTAAACAAAATAGCCCCTACGAAGGGGCTTTGTACTACTTCCATCTGCCTCTCCTATGCCGAGAACGCTCAGTAAGAGGCAGAGGAGGAGGAGCCTACCAATGAGCTAGACAACTACAATACGGTGGCTACCGCTGCTACAGCTTCAGCGATGCTCACCTCGAACTCCCTCTGCCGCTCCAGATGACCCCTCTCGAAGCGGTGGTTCTCCTCGTAGATCCCCTGATTCCTCGCCTCTGAGGCGACGTGTGCCATGGCCACGGCGGCGGTAAGGCTCTTTGCATGCTCGACAAGGCGCTCCTCCTCCTCCCATAGGAACTCGGTGTAGCACGCAAGGTCGCTGACGCACGTGCGGACATCCACCTCCGCCGCGGTGGTGTTGCGGCAACGGCGGCCGGCAACAGCTACCGACGGGCAGCGTCGGCGGAGCGTGTGGTGGGTGTTCCGCGCACACCCAACAGGGACGCCACGCGCACTACACTACGCCGGGGACTGCACCGCCGCCGCGGTGTAGCCTCCCAGCTGGAGATGTCCTCTGATGACGGTGGAGTGGCTGGGCGACGATGACGGACTGGTGCCATTGGCGATTGTGGGAGAAGGAGACGAGATAAGCTACAGGGAGGGAGGGGAAAATGCGACGTAGGACTCGCCGGCCGTGAGGGTTTATATAGCAGGCCGGTAAGCATTGGGATCTTGGGGAATTTCACGAGTCGGGCGGGAAGCTTGCGTGGGAACCTGCGAGGTTGCGCGGTAACGGGCTCACCGACGATTCATTGGCGCCACCGTTTGGCCAAAAGAAAGCCCCCATGCGCTGCGCAAGCTTGAGCTGTATGCCATCTGCGGAAGCGGGGTGACAAGACGTGTGAGAGGAGGACGAAAGGCCACGTACCCATACGGTTAATAAAAAAATGTTTGTGATTTAATTACCTACTATACCCCCATCCTGGTTTATAAGTATGATTTAACCAATAAAATACGAATGCATGTTGCCAAAGATTACATAATTGGATTCGTATTTGAACGTAGTTTCCAATTATATAATTTTTATAACATGCATTAACATTTTGTTGTTTAAACTTGAGGGCAAAGTATGGCACAGAATATAAAGGGGACTATAGACTAGACGGGGGTAGTAGCACACGGCCGCTCTCTATGCAGTGACGCAACTGTTGGCCGGCTTGTACGCGACCATTTCCTGCGTGTTCAACTTCTCTATGCGTGTGGTTGCTTGCGGTCCAGGCGGCCGCGGCGTGCTTTGCTCGCGTCCCGCCGCGCATGCTCTGCTCTCACGTCCCTCCGGGTGCTCTACCCTCATCCCTCCATGTGCGTTGCCAGTGTTTTGGGCCAGCGCACAATCACGCACGTTCATGTGCATGCGGTTGTGCCGGGCGCGGCGCGATAATGCAGTTACCCGCTGCAAAAACTGCCATGCGGACGCGCCGAGAATCCACACCGCCCGGCCCCCTTTTATTCCCGCAGCCATTTACCTTCATCTATCGTCTTACCCGACACAATAAGCACACCTAGGAGGACACATACAGAGGGGACATCCAGCAGTTCCAATGGCACTCCCCGTGGCTCCAATGACGCTCCCAGCGGCCGACGACAACAACAGCGGGCACTTCGCCACGCAACATGTCGTGGACACCCATGTGAGGGGGAAGGCTCCATCAGTGGTGTACACGAACGATCCGGTCTCGGTGGAGAGCTCCATCCAAACTATGGAGCAGTTCCTTGCCGAGGACAAGTACCAAGTGGTCGGCTTCGACCTCGAGTACACCATGGGTCATGTCGACCACGATCAGAAGGTTGTCGTTGCCCAGTTGTGTGTGCGACATGACGTCCTCGTCTACCACTACCACCTGGCCACAAGGCCTTCCAAGCGTTTCTCCAGGTTTATCAATAGCTCCAACTACAGTTTCGCTATGGTGGACACCACCAACGATCTAAAAGCGCTCAAGGTTTCGGGCTTGAAATGCCCGAATCTTGTCAACATCCAGCGCCACTATAAGGTCTGGGGTAGCGACAAAAACAAACTGAACTCCCTGGTTGGCCTCGCCTCGGCCATCATCGACCCCTGCTACATGAAGATGAAGAATAAGAGCAATAAGGACAAGAACGCCTGCCATAATGTGTGGCATGAGAGACTGGATGAACAACATGTCAAGTACGCGGCCATGCACGCATACACAAGCTACGAGATGTACAGGCGGATTGTTGACATGAGGAACTGTCTTCTTCCTGCCCCAGACGAGGGATCGAGCCACAGAGCATTGGCGGGAGCGTCACAAGAAGTAGATGACTAGACGATCGTCTCTTCTACTTTAGAATGCAAGCAATTGTGTATTAAGGTGTGTGCGAATGATCTGTATAGTCACTTATGTAATTGAATGTTTATTTTAGTTATATATATATACATGTTATTCTTCTGTAGATAGAGAAAATCACACAACTTATTAGCAGCAATCATCTGTGTTATTACTGGTCTTCGCACACATTTCTGATGACGGATCTGTTTGCCGCGTATCACACTTCTTGTTCAGTTGAACCATTTCCACTGAGTTGCCTAATCACACACAGTTCATCCTAGTGAACCGTATGCTGTATATCACACACACCTTCATCTGGCTGCCCGTTTCTTTTGTTCCTCCTCATCACAAATAGTTAATTGAACTGAACCGTGTGCCCTGCATCGCACATGCAACTAAAATCTGAACCGTGTTTGATGCATCCTCCACCGCAAACGTTTTGCACCTTTTTTGACAGTTTTTTACACCACCGTTTGCGATTATGGCATCGCACACAGTTTCGTTGAAGGGTCTCTAATCGTAGTGTCGCGTTTGGACCATCCTGCCACTACAAAAAAATACACTTCCGTGATGATACGTGTTAGTCACAGTAGGTTGCTTTTTTTGTCATGCATGTACATCCATGACAAATTTATGACAGAATCAAGATAGTCATACATGTGCTGTCGTAGAAGTGTTCCATGACATTACCAAAACTATCATCACAGAAGTGTCCACTTCCATGACGATAAATCACGCGTCACAGAAGTGCTTTCGTCAAGGGTGACCGACACGTGGCATCCACCGTAATGGAACACCGTTAAGCTATCGGGTCGGGTTTTGGATCCGATAACCCGTTAACAGCCCCGACCAATGGGGATTTTCCACGTGTAAAATCATCATTGGCTAGAGGAAACACGTGTCGGATCATCATTGGGACAGATGTCATCCACTCATTGGATAGGAGGCGCCTATGATAGGTCGACACGTGGCACGACCCAACAGTGGCCCATTCTGGTGAAAAAGGCCGGCCCAGTAAAAAATAGCAGGCCTGCCCATATAAGGCCTACTTTTGTCAGGTCCATTTAAGCCCACGACCCATACGAGATGTGCCAATTCGGCCCGTTAAAGATTTGACACCATTGCAGCCCATCGTCAGTTCGAGCCCGTTAACAGCCCGCTATATATTTGGGCTCAATATTGGCCCGATGAGATTTCGGCCTGTTAACGGCCCATTTAATGGATGTGCCAATTTTCAGGATGTACATCTTTCGGCCTTTTAGCGACCCATTTAAATGTTGGGCTAATTTCCGACCTGGTGTATCTTTCAGCATGTTGACGGCCCATAAATCTGATGGGCCATTTGTAGTCGGACCTGAGTTTCGGCCTTTTAGCGGCCCATTTAAGTGTTGGGCCAATTTCTGGCCCGGTGTCACTTTCAGCCTATTGACGGCCCATAAATCAGTTGGGCCAATTGTAGTCGGACCTAAGTTTTGGCCTTTTAGTGACCCATTTAAGTGTTGGGCCAATTCCCGACCCTATGTGCCTTTCGGCCTGTTAACGGACCATAAATGAGTTGGGCCATTTGTAGTCGGACCTTAGTTTTGGCCTCTTAGCGGCCTATGCCCTTCATGGTCCAATACCAGCCCGGTTTCTCTTTCGGCCTGCTAAAGGCCCACAGCACAGTTGGGCCGTTTACAATACGACCTGACTTTCAGCCTCTTAGCGGCCCATGCTCTTCATGGTCCAATACAAGCCCGCTGTCTCTTTCGGCCTGCTAAAGGCCTACAGTATAGTTGGGCCATGTGTAGCCCAAAGTTAGTAATGGCCTGTTAACGACCCGTGAAATAAATTGGGGCCACCTATTGCCCGCTTCGATGTCGGCCTGTTAACGACCCGGGAGGTAAGAGGGCCGACCATTAACTTTCGGCCTATTAACGGCCCATTAACTTAATGGGCCCACTAAAGTTTGTTCATGTCTTTAGGCCAAATTAGATAATTTGAGCCCATTACGACGAGCAAAGGTACGACATATAGGGCATAACGTTGCACATCCAGAATATATTACAGGAAATTACATCCACTGGGCAATCAAAGATTGATGCCAGTGCAAATAAATGAGCAGAACCTAACCATCTACAACGTCACAATCTGCAACCTCAGCACAGATGACGCCCATAAGCATGTGGGCAAGTTCTTGCTGCTTTGCCACACAGTCTCTGAAAACATTGATCAGTTGTTGTGTCGCACGACTCTGCACCTCTGATTCATCGACCATTTCCATCATTGCTTCAGCCATTAATTGGTTCACAAACATACATTTATTCCGTTGCATTCAAGACAGAGGATACTGAACAGATTCAGATGGCGTTTTGACAGGATTGTATTATTGATAGTGGAGAGTGTCTTGAGCACTGCATCATAACATAAATTAGGACGGGAACCAAACAGATTAATCATGAGTTATTGCCATATTACTTGGCCTAGATTTACTGGAAAGAAACAATGGGGTTGCCTTGCTGTTTTCAGAGTTGTCTTCTTATCTTCAGCAGCCTGCACAAAATTAACACACTAGCATTGCTATCATTGGCCAAGTCAGATAATAGGAAAGCAACATTGACACAACGAACGTTTGGGCAACTAGCCTACACCAAATTAACACAATATAGCACAGCTATCATCAGCCAGGTAAGGTAATACGAAAGCAACATTGACACAATGAATGAATGGGCAACCAGAGAAGCACTACAATTCAGTAATGTGCGTGATATAAGATAGCACATTCATGCAGCTAAGTACGCAAAACTACCAGGCAGTTTTCCTTACAAAAATCAACATTGGCTCCTTTAACATTTTGCTACAACTAATTTTAGATCAGATAAAGGTTAGATTCAGGCCGATTAACAAAATACATGCTGATGTAAAAATATAGTGATATACAACAGGTACTTACATCAGCACTGGAGCACAGAGAATCCCCGCAAGATATTTTCCTCGAATACGATCCCAGTGGAGGAAGTCTTGTATCGTTTAACCTTATTTTCTAAAAGAGAGACGGGTAAGAAACATGTAGAAAATATGATCAGAATGCTATAAAATTTCATGATGCGAGGATATGCACACGCTTCTTAGAATGGAGTTGACATTCTTTTGTTGGACTGGAGCGGACTAGTTCTTTGGCCACTGGAATCTGCTTATTATCAGTAGGAGTTGGGTTTCTCTGTGCTGGAGTAGTATCTATGAAAAATGGAGTTGGTTTATTATCTCCTGGCATTTGGATCTTTTGCAAAGACCTGGTTTGTAACCCTGCAGATTCTAACATAGCCGTCTTCCCCTTGCATGCCTTATATAGAAGAATGGTGCCTCAATTATAAAACATGCTATAGCAGAGATGGAATAGGTACTGAAGAATAGAAAGGCATGACATATTGACATGTATTCCCACCATCCGGAAATAAATGGATGGGTCTAGGCGTATTTCAGTTCTAGATACATCCAGTTTGATCCATTTCTGTGACATGTAATCCGGGTGGAGGGAGTATGACGTAAGAGCTAGGGATACGATAGGACAACACAGTAAAAAAACACTGAAAACCCACTGCAGAACCAAAGTAATCAAACCCACTGATATGAGATAGTACACTCATGCCGCTCAGGATGCAAAACTACCAGGCAGTTTTCCTTACAAAAATCAACATTGTGGCCTTTAATCATACATTTTGCTACAACTAAATTTAGATCAACTAAAGGTTGGATTCACGCCAATTAACAAAATACATGCTGATGTAAAAATATAGTGATATACAACAGGTACTTACATATGCATTGGAGTACAGAGAATTCCTGCAAGAATCTTTCCTCACACACGATACCAGTGCAGAAATTCTTCTATCTGTTAAGCTTATTTTCTAAAAGAGAGATGGGTAAGAGACATGTAGAAAATATGATCAGCATGCTATAAAATTTCATGATGCAAGGATACGCACACACTTCTTAGAGTTGAGTTGACATATTTTTGCTGGACTGGAGCGCACTAGTTCTTTGGCCACTGGAATCTGCTTATTATTAGTAGGAGTTGGGTTTCTCTGTGCTGGAGCAATATCTTTAAAAACTGGAGTTGGTTTATTATCTCCTGGCATTTGGATCTTTTGCAAAGGCCTTGTTTGTAACCCTTCAGATTCTAACATAGTCGTCTTCCCCTTGCATGCCTTGTATAGAAGAATGGTGCTTTAATTATAAAACATGCGGCAACAGAGAGATGGAATAGGTACTGTAGAATAGAAAGGCATGACATATTGACATGTATTCCCTCCATCCGGAAAAAAATGGATGGGTCTAGGCGTATTTCAGTTCTAGATACATCCTTTTTTATCCATTTCGGCAACATGTAATCCGGACGGAGGGAGTATGGTGTAAGAGCTAGGGATACAACAGGACAACACAGCAAAAAAACACTAGTTGAATGTAAAACTGTATGCTAGCGGAATACATACAGAAATAACTAAGGCAACATACACGTGTATGATTGGGATAATAAGATGGCATTGCAACAGAGCACTAGAATAGCACTTCAATGTAAAAAAACATGGTATGGTAGACAGATGAAGTACATACTGATGAATAACAATGCATAAGATATTCAGAAGCATGATGTCCAAATTAAGCAGATGGCATTGCGATAGAGTAGAATGATAGTACTTCAATTTGAAAACATGTTATCATGAATGGAATAGGTACTAAAAAACAGGAAGGCATGACACATTTACATGCATGATCAGCATGCTAAGCACATGTCATTGTAACAGAGTAGATACACTCCAGGACATTATATGCATGTTGTACCCATATCACAGTCCAAGTTAGAGCAAGGACCTTGTGGGGTGAAGAGGATTCATCATCTTTCTGCAAGTCTTGTGAAGAACTGCCTTTACATGTTCCATCATATTGGGTATCATTGACATCAAGTTTATTGACCTTTACATTGCTCCGTGAGGTTCTTGTGGATATATCAGTGTGTGCAATTATATCTGACATGCATGGAAGACAACTAGTAGTTAGATTTATGTAATGAGTGCCTGTAGGAGACGACATAAATAGTAGGACTGGGGTTAACTAGCAGCAACAGGTATCATAAACTAAAGGGAGAACACAGATGAAAGCTACATAATATGTATCGTTTGTACTCGAGATTAACTAGATGGCACACAAAAGTATTAAAGAACACCATAAGAAATACTAGAAGTGGTATAATACTATAATCACTAGCCTGTGGGATAGCATTGGCTGATGGATGATAACTATGGAACAGTGTTACCTAAAAAACAAGTATCTTAGCTGAACTATGGAACATCGTTAACTCCTGAACAAGACCCGTAAGAGATCAACATGAATATATAGTGAAATGTGATGATCTATTTTCCATGCTTAGATGAATAACAAAGCCATAAATGTTGCACACAAGTAAGATGAGGGTACAACCTATCTGGCTGCCATCCATAGGAGTGAGCATCATGTGCTGACTTGTGGATGGCCCTGCAGTTGTTGTGGCTGTGCATGTTGAGTGGGGACTATAGCTCCCTTCTGGTGTATGCTTCCCTTGTTGGAGCAGCCGCGGTGAGTCGGAAGACGGTGTGTCTGAAGATGCAGATAACGCATAATGTTAAGAACGACATATCTCTTTGATCTGAAGAAATACACTAAGAGATCAACAACAAGGTACGAGAGTGGTCACACGTCTGTTGACTGAAAACTAAATTGGGGTCACACGATTTTATTTTATTTTGGTACTGTCCGATCTACGCCAGATGGCTGGCCGTCTTGTGCCTCTCGGCTGACACTGTTCGGAATCTTCCCTGAAGAGCCAGCGACCAACAGCAGAGCAGCCTGCCTCTGCCATCTCTGGCCCCGGCCAAAACCCCGCTCCCCGCCCCATCGCACTGCCGTGGTTGCACCGCCCCCCGGGCCAATCCACAAAGACTCCCCGTCATCCAGATCCGGCGGTGGCAGTACCTTCAACCCACGCAACTCTAAAAGATAGCCATCTAAGCGCTGCTTCCACGGTGAACTTTGCGGCCCCGCACCCTTACGTTAGACACCAGCCAACCGGCAGCCTGGGAGCTCCGCCGCCTCGAGGGGTGCTGCTTCCCATTGCAAATCGATTGGCCTAGAATAAAAATTCAGACAACTGATGCCTAAATAAAGTGATTTGAGATGAGGGTGCAACCTATCTGGCGGCATGGTGAAGTAGGCAGGTCCAGCTGCCGAGTCGGTGAGGCCAGCGCGGTTGCGGTGGCGACCGGCGGCAGGGAAAGAGCGATGTTGCGACGGTCGACGGCTATGCCGAAGTAGCGCCAGGACTCTGGACGGATCCAAAGCTGGAGCCGCTTCGGCGCCGTGAACAACGGCGGGGGTGAATCGGCTCCGGTACGGTTCACGCGGCCGTCGTCGAGGTAGCACCAGCAGCACGGAGTAAGAGGCGCACGACCCAGTGCACGACGGAAAATGGATAGCGTCTCCGGCATTAGGGAGGAGGGCGGCTGTGAAATTGGTGCGGTGGGGGCGCCATGGAGGTGGGGCTGAGGTTTCGCGGCTCGGGAGAAGGGAGCTTCCCTGGGAGAAGGTGATTTGGCGCCCACGAGGTATGAATGTGGGCGGGCGGGGGAAATTGGGAGGGGAGTGGAACCATGTCTTACGGACGCATTTGTCTGAAATGTGAGGGGGAGTTACAGTTCTACCCTTGCCTATTGGCTTCTCGGCTTGGGTCTGTGTACTGAGGGTCGGGGATAGTAGAGTAACTTTGCTTCTCTGGGCGGGAGCGATTTCGGGTGAGGAGGGCGTGTTTTGAACTATAGTGGGCGCGAGCGATTTCGGGCGAGGAGAGCGTGTTTTGAAATAGTGGGCGTGAGCTATTTCGAGCGAGGAGAGCATGTTTTGCCGCCCATGGTTTATGAATTATTCGGCACATGTCATTTCGGCCGAGGAGAAGGCGCGCTTGGATGAAGTTACGAGCCTACCCTCGATGTACAACGGGCCAATTGATGCGTGTCCCACATAGTACGGTAATTTTGCATCTCCCATTTATTTGCTTGGGCGAATTCCACCGAGCAGAGAGGATGTTTAACGGTTCGTTCAAATTTTGGGAGAACGAGCATCCACGTCTACCTTACCAAGTCGATTCGGATCAAATTTTGAAATATTAGCTTGCCACTTCTTTTTT
This sequence comes from Triticum dicoccoides, assembly GCF_002162155.2. Classification (NCBI taxonomy): domain Eukaryota; kingdom Viridiplantae; phylum Streptophyta; class Magnoliopsida; order Poales; family Poaceae; genus Triticum; species Triticum dicoccoides. Next base: position 255,670,598 of record NC_041392.1, on the reverse strand, counting down.
AGATGGAGAGATGATGCTCGGGAGTAATGTGTTTTTACATGCTCGTTGCTAGCGATTTACTATATGAAAAGTAGTTGACCCACTCAAAAACGCGAATCAAACCCAAAATGAAATATCTCGATTCAATGAAATAGCTCGTCTAGTAGGTCAAAATAGTGAACTAAATCCAAAATTGAACACCTCAATCGAGTAGCATGTTGTACGGTATTATAGTACTCCATGAACATGTTGAAAGTCAAATTAATGAACTTGTTTCATATACGCATATATCCGTTCATGTGTGGATTGCAGACAACATGTTCTCCAATTTAAATATTTGAATGCAAGTTTATATCGAAACATGGTTTATATCAGTCTTTGATGCATAAAACGCGACCTCCCCTCTCCCGGACTCCTGTTCTCTCTCTCTCTCTCTCTCTCTCTCTCTCTCTCTCTCTCTCTCTCTCTCTC
>NC_041392.1:255652212-255669814 GCF_002162155.2 Triticum dicoccoides | reverse complement strand
CCGACACAAAAACCTTGTTCGTCCCTCTCCCTTTGTCTCCATCTCTCTCTCTCTCTCTCTATCTATATATCTTTGTGTGTGTGTGTGGGGGGGGGGTCTTTCTAGTTCGCATGCATATATACACCATCTATAGGTCTCTCTCGCACACTATGTATGATACTCTAGCTAGTCCAAGCTAGATATCTTGGGTGCACTCATCGTACGCACATAGATTCCTAACTCTCTCACGCACCACTATGTCGTCTCGGAGCTCTTCCCCCCTCTCTCAAACTCTCCATCCACTTGGGTCACACATACACATGCATATCTCACTCGCACTCGACAGGCCCATCTAAAACTCTATCTCTCCCCCTCGTTCTCTCTCCATCTCACACGCGCACACACATAATCTCATGCCCATCTAGCCAAGTATGATGGTCTCTCACTCAATTGTAGGCACACGCAGTCCCCCCTATATGTATATGACTAGCTAATCTTAGTCTCCATCACAAACATGTGCGTGGTCTATCTCGGTTTCTCTCGGGGCATCTTTCTATCACGCACGCACTCCCTCGATCTCCCACCCATATAGTCCCCTCACGATCTCGACGAGATCTCTCTATCACAAACACACCCTCTCTCCCTCCTCATGCGTCCATACCATCCATGTGTCCCTCTCGACCTTTGTTCCTTGTTGGCCACACCTCTATTGGACATGTGCTACAGGGGTGTCTCTCTCCATTGCAAACAATCACACACTAGCTATCTTCGTGTATCTCCTCGCCTCACTTTTCCATCTTGGAGATGCATGCGTGATATGTTCGTATAAGAAACGAAAACACACACACACACACACACTCTAATTTATCGTTTGTTGTCACTTTCTCTTTCACACACATACTCTTTTTGCACACTTACTCATTCTCCTTCACACGCACTTGATCTGCCTCGACTGAGGCACTCTCCTCGGTCCATAGCATATAGATTTATTGAAAAGTCAAACATCACAAAGTTTGACCATGTACGTGGAGTAAAAGAATTACATCTAGTACGGCAAACATATGCCATTAGATTCACCATGAGATGTAGTTTGCTATGGTGTATCTTTGGTATTGTAGATATAAATAACATTTGCGTAAACCTGATCAAAGTTTCCAAAGTTTGACTTCTAAAAAATTTACATGCACTGCATTATCGAGCAGATGGAATATCTCTTTCCCCCTCTCAGCTATCTGATGCACCACTCAGCCTTATCGGGGCTCCTCAATCTCTCTCAAACTTTATTGGTCAGATTGGTTCGTGATCTGACCCTCATGCCTTGATGGCCGGTACTGCCTGGTGTGGACGTGAGATGTAAAATATTTCTGCCTGGCTAGGCTTGTGTGGTGTTGAAGCGTTTGGTTCATGCTTGGGCCGGGCAAAGCGTCAACGTCCCATCAATCAATCCATGCATCAATTATTTAATGCTAATATCCATCCATGTTGTTGTTAGCCTCGTGGCCACACGACCAGGCACGACCAGGCGTTCAAAATCGGTCGCCTGGGCTGGGCTACTTGCAGTGTCTGGAGTTCAGCTAGGCTAATTAAAGTGCAAGGGAACCCAGGCCAGGCGGGCTTTCTTTTTCACAGGGTAGCAAACAAACAAGCGTGCATGAAATCCAGCCACAACCCCAGGCCAGGCAAAAGATGCTCAGGACGCAAGCCAAACTGGCCTTATATCTCCCTGGTTCACACATACCCATGTCTCGCTCGCGCTATACATATAGACCCATCCAACACTCTCCGCCCTTGTTCTCTCTCCATGTGACACGCACCCCCCTAAGTACCATAATTCCTCAATCCATCATAGGCGCAAGCACTCCCCCCTCCTAAGTATGATTATCTCTTACTAGCCAACAGGAACACACGTATTGTCTCCTTCCATCCATACGTCTATCTCGATATCTCCCGGGGCATCTTCTTTCACGCACACACCTTGTCACTCGATCTCCCACCCATGTAGTCCCATCACGATCTCCAGGGGATCTCTCTATGACAAACATACACTCTCTCCTCCCCATGTCTGCATTTTCTCCGTACGTCTCTCTCAACCTCTCTCCCTTGTTTGTCAGACCCCTCTTGGCCACGTGCTAGCTTAGGGGTCTTGCTCTCTCGGTTCCAAACAACCACACACTATCTCCTCACCTTGCCTCCGTTGTCGAAGCTACATGTGTGATATGTTTGCACAAGACACACATGCTTTTTCTCTACTTTTATCATGTGTTGTCCATGTCTCTTTCACACACGCACACACACTTTTTTCACACTCTCTCTCTCTCTCTCTCTTGTTAGGGACTCTGTCACGTCCATAAGCATATGGATGTTTTGAAAAGTCAAACCTCAGAAATGTTTGACCAGGTATATGTGGAGAAAAACATTTACATCTGGAACAATCATTAGATTCATCACAACATGTACTTACTTCATACTATCATTTATCTTTGATATTGTAGATATAAGTAATTTCTTTATAAACTTGGTCAAAGTTTCAAAAGTTTGACTTAAAAAATGTTGGAACTACATCATCGAACGGAGGGAGTAGCTCTTTCTATCTCTCTCTCTGCTATCTCTCACGGGCCTCCCCTCTCACTCGAACTCTCTATACCGACGGATTATACGCTCACTGTGTCAATGTATAGCTCCGTATATTGTTTAGTTGACGAGTCAACCAATCCACATGCTGCCTTGTCAGCTCGTGTTCTGTATCTTCGTGTGCTGGCCATGTGGCAGTGGGTGAAAATAAGTAAACTAGAGGCCCATCTGACACGCGGTGAAGTAAACAAAGATGAAACCACTCGGGGTAGCACCCCGCATGCTAGTAAATTGAGGGCGCATTAAGGACAAACTTCTTGTGCGCGAAGGACGCACTCGCGCACAATTGACCACTGCGCGACGACATGCACAGAAGGACGCACTCGCGCACACCCAGCACACAACACACACCAGCACACATGTACACATCTAGGAGTAGAAGGCCGTGGAAAAATCTGGCGCGATGGCCGTTGCCGGAGCCGTCCACCCCCAATCTTGGTGTTCCGTGCAATACACGGGCATCTACGCATGGGAAATTATGTCGAACAGGGCTAGTTGTAAGCAGTCTAGCTCTATATCCATGATGATAGTGACCGCAGACGGTGAGGCTGACTATGGTATGCCGAACACGGCGCCTATACTCAGGTGTCATCTCCGGCGCAGGGTCTTGTCACTTCACTGTGAGGAGCAGCACGTAATAATTTGACCAACGGGTAGTACAGTGCTAGTACTCCTACTACTACATTGGTAGTACTACTACTAGTACTAGTAGCACCACCGTCTGGATTTAGGAGTACTACCACGTCCACCGGCACTGAGGAACGTCTCCAGGTAGTATTGCTTGAGGCCGCCAGGGCGAGGGGCCGCTTGGACGACAACTTCGTCTTCTTGTTTGACAAGGACCTCGTCGGTTTCCTCGACAAGTTCACCGTCGTCAAGAAGCTTGCGGACGACTTTGACGTAAGCCTCCAGCCGACGCACCCAGGATCTGCGATGCCCGCCACCCTCAACGGCCACTATGGTAACAACCTCTTCGACACACTGGTGGCCCTACGACTACCCGCCGTCGCGCCGGAGAATGTCCACCTCGAGGTCGCGCTCGCCGCACAGCGCCTGGCGCAGAAAGACACCATCGACATAATTACCCACGTCTACGCGCAAATCATCCACAAGGACTACTACATGCAAGAGGAGGACGATAGGACACTGGCCTTCTTGGAGCGCAGGGCAACCTTGGATGGTACTATTCATAAGCACGTTGAGCTCGCCGCCAACGCCGCTGCTCCTCACATGTCGGTTGGTGACCCGACGCACTAGGGCGTGAGGATGTCATTGAACGTTGATGGATCCGTATGTATTTTTATCTTTCTGTCAAATCCATGTAGTAGTATATGATACTACAGTAATTATCTTACCTTTTGCATCAACTTCATAATTTTCGTACGTACTCCATGCATGAATGGCGACGGAACCAAACTTCTCATTACTCTAGGCAAAATCGTTATTTTCTATCTACCGGTCGCGCCATGGAGCAGAACCAAATTTTACAAGTTACGAGTTCAAAAGGAAAAGCCTGCCGTGTTCGCGTCGCACCCCCACATGGTTGGTCCGGCACGCCACTCAAGCAGGAATGCGTGTGGTGTTGCATTTTCACTTACAAGTGGGACCGTAGTTGAGAAAACCGACTATCGGTAAACCCCCACCCCGCCCACCGCGTGATGGCTGAGAAAACAGGAGGGGGAAGAGATGGCTGTAGCACGGACTCCAAGAAAATTGGTGTCGGATGGGACTCGTGTGGGTGGCGTGTGCCGTACTGCTAGACGTGAATGCTAGTTATGGCCCATGCCACCCCACTATATCGAGCCTATATCGAGGTACGTAGAACAAATTTCCTGCAGTCCGTGCTCAACCCTCCTCTATCTCTCTTCTCAGCCAGCCAGCGGATGCACGGAGCCCATCGTCTGTTTGCTCACATGCGGCCCCACATGTCAGTGAAAACGCAAGAGGACCCACTGAACCTGCACATCTTTCACCTCGACGTGCTGGTGATGAAAAACAAATCCAATAAAGATCTTCGGTGGCCGCTTTTGGAGTTACTCAAGAGTAGTAAGATTCTACTTACAGTTTAACCCAAGATGCACATCTCATGACTCCAAGAAATAATATGGTGTCAGATGGATGTCGTGGTGGTGGCGTGTGCCGTACTCCTGGACGTGAATGCTTGTTCTGGCCCATGCCACCCTACTACTCCCTACTACTTACTCCTACTATATAGTACTAGTATCGAGGATTCGAGGTGCTGGTTACGTACAGCGAACACATTAACATATGGCTACAGTAAAAATACCCGCCCGACGCGTGAAGCATCTGAAGCTAGTACAAATAGTGTACTACTATTTTTGATTGGCCTCATCCGATAACCTGTTGCAATACACGTACAATTATGTATTCGGAAAATATTTTTTTGCCTCATCACACCACTCACTCAGAGAAGCGACTCGAAAGCCATTCATAAATTTAGTAAGTTTATCACATGCATATCATTTTATTACATACAACAGGTCATCAACCCACATCGACAACGAGGATACATTATAAATACTAAAGTTTTCACCACACAACAAATAACAAGCAATGAAATGAACTTCAACTCAACCATTCCTCGGTGTTGGAAACGCTTGCTTTGAACCACAAGTGATTCTCTGGGACGGGCCATCGATTGTCGATCTGGAAACCAACGCAGGACTGATCATCCAGGCTGAAGCGGCCTACTATATCCCTACCAGGGTAGGGAACCACACAAATGTACGAGGTATAGACACAGTTGCTTCTCATAAATGTGTCAACAGTAGTTGGATCGCCTTTCACCATCATCGGATAGTTTTGTCCAAGGAAGAGCGAGTTTTCTCCAAGACTATGAATTCTGTACCAAGGAGAAGGATTTGGCTCTAGCACACTAGTATCCATCCCGAATACCATGCAACGGGTGTTGGAATAGGTCCGGAGAGTGCGACCATGGGAGACACCTTCTTCCTTACCAGTAACATCATCAGTGGGCTATATACACACAAGAAGAGGTGATCCATCGGAATTAGTTGCCAGGCGCCACAGAGTATATGGGCGCTGCTCGTCCTCATGCTCGTGATCATCACCATCGTCATCTCCCCCTTGGTTATAAATTTTTTCAAGTATAGTTGGTGGGATGTTCACAGGACCTTGGAAACACAAGAAGAAGGTTAATTAGTAAAGGGAAACTTGCTAACCCGCATGCATGTGGATGAAACAATTATAATTACGGTGGAAGACAAACGTACCAAAATGAGGATGCCATGCAAAAACAGTGCCATGAGTGGTCGCAGCAAACACAAGGCGCTCGTATTGAATTGCATCACAGTACTCATCCGTGTACAGAAACTGATTTTTGAGCAATATCCATCGAGTGAAACCATCAAGGAAGGCAACAAGCTTGTCGAAGATAGCAACAACATCATAGTCGCTGTAATTCCAAGAGCGGTTGGGAACTCGACAAATTGCTATCTTTCATAGAATACAGTCACCATGATCGTATTTGAACGTGCGTACATTACCGACATGCTCAACCTCTGGGCAGTGTGCTGAGATTTTTGGAAGTGGAACCCGGTGACGAGTGTACACATTCACAAGTTCCCACTCGCAGTTGGACCCAATGTAAAAAACCCAATCTCCATTTGCGCCCGCCCAAGCCTTGCCCTCAAGCGATAGCATCTTAACATCATACGTATCATTATCAAGCGGCATCAACTTGCACAGGGCGAGGCCTCCGTCGTGCCGGTGCCAGTCATCATTAGGGTCACGGCGAAGAAGACAGGGGAGAACAAACCGCTCCTTGACTCTTGGGTTCTTTGTAATGATGTTATTAGTTGAGTCGAGAATGGGCTTGAACGAACCTGCCATGCTAGCCGAGGTGATGACGTCACACCGATCAATGAGTTCCTCCACCACGTCATCTTTCACATCGGGGCAAGAATAACGGGGTCGTTTCCGACCTGTTCCCTCCATGGAGAAGACGATCGAACAATGGCAGAAGAAAGGGTGAAGGGCTGAAGGAAAATGGAGGAGGGAGAGGAAGAGCGTGCGACAGCAGTTCCAAATCGAGAGGGAAAGGCGAAGAGTCGATGGACGGTTGCGAGTTTGCCACGGTTCACGAAGAGGCGCCCCGGCCTACACGTCCGTTCGGAAATACTCCTACTACTCGCCGTCGTCTCACTAATATGTTGGAACGGGACCACATGTCAACGAAACATGGTGTGTAATTTCTCGTGCAAAATGTGATCTGGCCGCGTTGGCCCGAGGTGCCGCATTAGTTATCAACCTTTATTTTTTTAATGGCGTGTCGATCAGTTTTGAAGCACGACTAACTGGTACTGTACGCAGAGAAAATATAAACTACTCTACCACTACTCCACCTCCACTACTAGTAGTATAAAAAAGATATATAGGCTGGAGCTTGAGCGCTTTCTTGCTAAGGGCTACCCACTTGCTTCTCACACTACCACCCTCTCTCCAGATCTAAAAAAGACAGCCCCTCTCTCCCTCCTCACCGGTGGTCACAGATCCGCCGGGGAAGAAAAGGACGTGCAGCGTTGACGCACTCGTCGTCGGCGAGCGAGGTCATGCACTGACGACAAGGTCGTCCTCTCAGACCTAGCGCCCGCGCGGGATGGCCTTCGTCCCCAAGCTCGCTGCCATAGTGTGTGCGGAGGACGACGACCACGAGCGAAGCCACTTCCCACCGACCCTCAGGTATGCTACCTCTTTTCGAACCATAACCTTGTTCTATTGCCCCATCTGCCACGTTGTTGCATGTGGATCTTTTTCCACTCCACCATCTTCCCAATTTGCTATCCTCTGCTTTGCTGGCCACGTGGACAAAAACCATAATTTGCACTATTAAAGGAAACCCTACTTCATGCAGACTAATCCATGTCTGGGTTGAATAAGGAAAGGAAGGGAGACTATACTGTCCAAGAGAGTAGGCATCGAACCCACATCTAGGTTGAAAAGGGGAAAATCAGTAGCTAAGGAACAAGTCTCGTGTCTCTTGGTTGAAGAAGGGTAGAAAGGCATGACAACGCAATAGAGAATGACCGAGTCGATCGGTTTGTTGTCCTCGCATAGGAAAAAGGTGGCTAAAGAGAGCAAAAATGGGACGTAATCCACATATGCTGCCTGGATATTTGTTTCTCTGGGCAACCATACCTCCCTCACCACTCTGCGTCTGTGGAGGTACATCGTACTGGGGCGCCCACTGTCCGAATGGGCCTCCCATGCTCTTATTGCCACTTTTTTTGCTGTTAGTATAACGCCAGCAGTCAAGTCAAGCAATGCTACTGCTAAAGTGATGCCACATTTAACTAATGCCGCTCTCAGTATAATGCCACCGATAAATTTAAGCAACGCCAGCAGTCTAAGGCATTCTAATGCTGTTGCACAGCCAGTATACCAGTGCTAGAGTTTATTGAAATCTGTTCAGTAAAACCATTGTACTGTACCCTGTAATAAACTAACTTCTCTACTGTTGCACTAGCCACTAGATTAGTGTATATTTGTAGTATTGGAATGGTGTTGCATTAGCGTATGGACATAAATAAAGTGTGGCAAGCTTTCCCAAATATGTGCTCAAGAAAACTACTACCTGTTTTTCTAAATACTAGACGTTTGGGTACTTTAAATTGAACCGTGAAAACGTCTTATATTAAGGAACAAAGGGTGTAGAGTTCACTCAAATTATCCCAGCAAAGCTAGTCACACCTTTGTTAAAATTAATGTTCATTATGTTATCGGAGGAGGTCTGTATGTTTGTCTCTAATGCCTGTCGACTACATACCTGACATCATGATGTAATGTTAAGTCATTTCCTTTTGTACAGTGTCACTGAATTGTCAAGGCGGTGATGGCATTTTATTTTAGTAGAACTGCACAAAATTTGCTTAAAAGAAGAGGAAAGGCCAGGAATGGCTCAGTTTTTCAGAAAAAACTATGTATGCCTTCGTGACATCAGCCGTTGTTGCTTTATTTATTCCTTCAAACAGGTGGTTAGAAACAGTATTTCTAGCTTTTCCCGTTATGAAATTGGAATGCTTATATTTGTGAGTCTATGCTTCAACTAGTGCCACTTTTAGAGTAATCACACTTTCAATATCTATGCAAACAGGGATGCTTGATTTTAGTGGAACTGCACAAAAAGTCCAACTGGTTCAACATTAGGAGCATGTTTTTTCCAAACCTTTATATCCAATTGGTGGCACTATGAGTTGTTCATTACGAAGGTACATGGTTTGCTACTATCTTGCTACTCTTTTTGTACTGTCATTAGATAGTAATACTAGTGGTTTGTATGTAAATTTATTGGCAGGGTGGACCTACATTGGAGGTGCAGGACATGATTCGATGATTGGATGCTCAATTTCGGTTGTATTGATTTCACCTCTTCCATCACTGCGGACATGGATATCCTTGGTCTGATGAAGAATTGGCGCTATATTTCTGCTCTGAACCAGCAAATCAATTCAGTATGAAATTGTCCAGGGCAAAACATAACTGTATCAGATTGTCCAGTGCAGAACATGACAGATGCTAAGCGGAAGAGACATGTTTAAACCGAAAATACAAGGTGTGGTATATGTTTACTAGCTACTTGATATTTGCGCAGACAGAGATGTCTGCCCATTGCTATTTGGCAAACAAACAAAGTGCCCGCAATTTTGGTTGAACTGCACAAGAGAATAGTATAGTCACTGCATGCAATGCCATTTGAAAATAGACACAGAAAGATTGGATAGTCACTTCATGGACTGCAGAAAAGTAGTACTCTACTATTTATTGGCCAACACTAGGTGCTTCATTGCTTTGGTCTGATTATACAGTGGGTCTCATTTTGCGTAAGTTAAAGTTTGTATTCCGAAAATAGTCTCAGTGTGATCGAGAGAAGACCAAATCATATTGCAGTGGATGTTCCTCCATCATGTGTGGTTCATTCTCATGGTTCCAGCTGTTGGTGAAACCACTTACGTTTGCAAGAGGAATTGTAGACTTCACAAACAAATTTGTCTTTCAGTCTGTACTGAATGTTGGCCAAGAGAAGCATCCATGTTAGTAGGAAGAACAGATGTTTTTCTAGATCTCTGCTTTTGGAGCTACATATTTGTATATGATCTGTTATTGTATATCTTAATATTTTCGTTGTTGATTTGTTATTGTATATCTTAATATTTTTGTATATAAACTTGGTCAAAGTTTGTAAATCTTGACTTTGACCAAAGCTAATTGCTACGTCTTGAGCTTGCGTTGGTTTTCCCCGAAGAGGAAGGGATGATGCAGCAGAGTAGCGTAAGTATTTCTGTCAGTTATTGAGAACCAAGGTATCAATCCAGTAGGAGGCCACGCTCAAGTCCCTCGTACCTGCACAAAATGATAGCTACTCGCAACCAACACGATTAGGGGTTGTCAATCCCTTCACGGTCACTTACGAGAGTGATATTTGATAGATATAATATTTTTGGTATTTTTGGTATAAAGATGCAAAGTAAAAAGTAAAAGCAAAGTAAAAAGCAAAGCAAGATTAAAGTGATGGAGATTGATATGATGAGAATAGACCCGGGGGCCATAGGTTTCACTAGTGGCTTCTCTCAAGAGCATAAGTATTCTACGGTGGGTGAACAAATTACTGTTGAGCAATTGACAGAATTGAGCATAGTTATGAGAATATCTAGGCATGATCATGTATATAGGCATCACGTCCGTGACAAGTAGATCGAAACGATTCTGCATCTACTACTATTACTCCACTCATCGAGCGCTATCCAGCATGCATCTAGAGTATTAAGTTAAAAACAAAGTAACGCCTTAAGCAAGATGACATGATGTAGAGAGATAAATTCATGCAATATGAAACAAACCCCATCTTGTTATCCTCGATGGCAACGATACAATACGTGCCTTGCTGCCCCTTATGTCACTGGGTAAGGACACCGCAAGATCGAACCCAAAGCTAAGCACTTCTCCCATGGCAAGAACTACCAATCTAGTTGGCCAAACCAAATGGATAATTCGAAGAGACTTGCAAAGATAACCAATCATACATAAAAGAATTCAGAGAAGATTCAAATATTATTCATAGATAGACTTGATCATAAACCCACAATTCATCGGTCTCAACAAACACACCGTAAAAAGAAGATTACATCGAATAGATCTCCACAAGAGAGGGGGAGAACTTTGTATTGAGATCCAAAAAGAGAGAAGAAGCCATCTAGCTACTAACTATGGACCCGAAGGTCTGAGGTAAACTACTCACACTTCATCGGAGGGGCTAGGATGATGTAGAAGCTCTCCATGATGATGGCCCTCTTCCGGCGGAGCTCTGGAACAGGCCCCAAGATGGGATCTCGTGGATACAGAAAGTTGCGGCGGTGGAATTAGGTTTTTGGCTCCTGTTCTGATCGTTTGGGGGTATGTGTGTATATATAGGAGGAAGGAGTACGTCGGTGGAGCACCGAGGGGCCCACGAGGCAGGGGGCGCGCCCTAGGGGGGGCGCCCCCCACCCTCGTGACCTCCTCTTTGACTCCCTAGAGTAGGGTTGGCCTCCGGTTAATAGGTTAGTCCCAAAAATAATATAAAAGTGGAAAATAAAGCCCAATATAGTCCAAAACAGTAGATAATATAGCATGGAGCAATCAAAAATTATAGATACGTTGGAGACGTATCACTAATATGCAAACTAAATAAAAATGGAGGGAGTACCTCCTTTCCGGTTTGCAGGCTTAATTCAAACCTCTCACCAACCAAGGTACTCCCTCCGTCCGGGATTTATTAGTCCCGTGAGCAAAGCAGCAAGACCAAGGCATGGCAATAATTAACGGCATGCAGAAGTTTAAGCCTAATTAATTCCAGCGATTTAAGTGGCTGCATGCGTGCCCTCGGCTGCGACTCGTTGCATGCTTCTTCGCGTACTGCCTGTGAGCGATTCTGAGTGCCTGCATGCAGCTGGCCGTAATTAAGGCAGCTAACTGATGCAAAAAAGATACGCTTTAAATCCGTGGAATCATTATTGACAAGGAGGGAGATGATTCGAGTGCACTCGTGTGACCGCCATGCCGGCGTCCGACCCAGACGGGATGGGACGACACAGTCATAATTTCAGTTTCTCTAGTTTTCCATGGCAAGCTGGCGCGCTAAGCCATTATCCATTGAATTCCGATGACCGTCGTGCTACCTTCCGCCTATAAGTACTGTTTCCCGGCCTTCTCAGGTGCCACCGTGACCCAACTCGCCATATCCTCATAAGCCCCGACCGGCCCGACGTCGCTCGCCACGTCCGCCAAGCCCCCGCCCGTCCGTGGTAGGCGACGCCGGAGGCGGTCACCGCCGGAACTAGTGTTCGGGTTTTCACCGGAAGGCAGATGGAGGGAGGAGGCATTCTATCTGTCTTTAGATGGCAATGCAGAGATCGAGGAGTTGTTGGAGCGCGACCGCATGGTAGAGGAGCAGGTGTTGTTGGAGTGCGACCGCCTTGCGGAGGAGCAGCGTCTCGCCAATTTGCGCCAGCAGCGGGACATGGAGCAGCAGCGCACCGACACTCTGAGTCACGAGAAGAGCTCCCGCAACTGGGCCGACTATGTGGAGGCCGGCGCCCGGCAAATAGCCCTAGAGGCTGTCGGGCATGCACTCGTTCGCGACGCCAATTTTTACTACCAGCTCGTCAAGTGGGTTTCCTGCTTTGAAGCCGAAGGTTCGATGGACCACACCGGCATGGAAAGGGCCAACGCGCGCGAGCAACGCGCCCTATCGCACCTCTGGCAAGTCCGAGGCGAGGCGGAGGACACCGGTGCCGGCGTTTAGCATGGACAGCAGATGGCGGTCGACATCGTCTAGTTAGCTAAGAGTAAGTTAGTACTTGTACGCTACTAGAGTGTTAGTGGGAGTAGATAGTTAACTTGGCTATGATGGTTGTCAACGTGGAAGTTCAGTACTTTATATGTGGATCAGACCTGTTACTTTGGTCGAATGTTGAACTTTCCATTTGAACGTATGGAATGGGCTGTTATCTTTTTAATGGGTTGTATTTGTCCTCCACGGTTTAGAGGCTGACTTGTGGGCCTTGCAAGTTGACGCGTACACAATCAGGAGATGATTGTACGTGGAGAGGATGACAGCAGGGACCCGCCAAGGTCATGGCAGTACACAAGCAAGTGCCTCCTTATTCCAAGCCAATAAAAAATGGCTCCTCCTAGTGGATTTTTGACATCTGGGTCCCATGCCATTGTCAACGTAGTCAATAAACGAGAGAATTGCACAACGAGCGGCTGACACCAGGGACCCAGTAGCTCGCCCAGTTATTTTTGTTTTGGGTTAATTTGATAAATGCCACTCCAAATCTGGTGTATCCGAGAAATGCCACTGCAATTTCCAAACTTCGAAAATGCCATTTCATGCCATTTCTAGTGGCATTTTTTGAAGTCTGGAGTGGCGTTTTTCAAAGTTCGCAAACTGCAGTGGCGTTTTTCAAAGTTTGCAAAAATTGCAGTGGCATTTTTCAAAGTTTGGAAATTGCAGTGGCATTTTTATGAATCGCCATAATTGGAGTGGCATTTATCTAATTTGTTTTTGAGACGGAAGCAGGGTGTCAACTGGGCTGTGCGGGACACTCTGGACTGTCTAGACAGCCTTTTCTTTTATGTTTACCAGAGACCAGCCCAGTAGTTTTTTTTCTTTCTAAAAATGGCTAGCCCAGTTCTTTTGTGATTTGTCAAGTAAGTCGCTTTATCAGGCCTGTTGGGCTGCAAATCTTTCAAGACAGGGAGAGCTTCATTCGGCTGGCCGAGAAAATGGCCTATCAGTAATGAGAAATGGGTTGTACATTTTTGAAACACATCAAACCGGCAATTATTTTCAAATATCTTTTTTCATTTCGAGATTTTAAATTGCATTGATTTTTATGCGTGGACAATTTATTGGATTTTATATTGATATACATTTATTTTTAAAATCAGTCTGAATGTGACTCGAAATTTCGGGATTAAAAACAGTTCAGACCGCATCGACATATGCAAAATTTCGTATAATTTTTTAACTGTGGCCACAATATGGGCTGTAATGCTAACATAAAGAATATGGGCTCCAAAAAAACCGTAAGAATTAGCAAATGGGCTGTAAATTATTTGAAATAATGGCAGATGGGTTGTATGCTGTTTTCCATAGATTTGAGGCTTTCGACAGATGGCCTGTATACTGTTGGGTGTCCATCCAACGGCCGTCGTGCTTCTTCAATCTCTGCTCTTCCTGCTCCAGCCGCTCAAACAAGCACCGACGGGACTGCCTGCTCCCTCCTCCCCGTGGCCGGCTGTGCTGCCGCGCAGGCCTCACCGCCCCACCGTACTCCCATCGCTGGCCTAGCCATCCCTCTACTCACCCACACCTGCTGTTATTCTCTGGCGACGGCAGACGAACCAGTAAACCCTCGTACAGTCGTACTCCCCTCCGCGTGGGAAACAAAAACAACGGCCGAGTCTTCCCTGCCTCCGTGTCATTCCCTTCCTAGGCATCGCGATCGTCCACTGCCCTGGTGCTGTCGACGTGGCGTGGTCAGCGTGGTCAACGACCGATATGCATCTGAAGTGGACTGTACATGGAGAGGCTGACAGCTGGGTCCACGGCCGCACGCAAGGAAATGCCTCCTTATTATGCGCAAAATAATGATTTCCTCCACCTGACATCTGGGACCCACCGAAACGGCCTCTGTATTTCGCGAAAAAATGTTACCGCCGCTGACAGCTCGGACCCACCAGCTATATCTTCGCACGCAAGGAAGTGCCTCCTTATTACACCCAAAAAAAGAATACTCCCCCTGCTAGCTGGGACCCAGTATAGTGGGCCTACTAAGTTGACGGGGACGAAGGGCTTTGTCAACTTAGTCAATATGCACGATTCTAGCTCGAATGGCCGTACGATGTCCATCCAACGGTCGTAGTGCTTCTTCAACCTCTGGTCTTCTTGCTCCAGCCGCCCAAAGCAGCGCCGGTCGTGCTGCCTGCTCCTGCCTCCTGTGGCCGGCTGTGCTGCCGCGGAGGCCTCACCGCCCCCATACTACTCCCACCGCTGGCCAGGCCATCCCTCCACTCCACTCACCCACACCCCCTGTTATTCTGCGGCGACGGCAGCGCAGCCGAACCAGTGAACCCTCATACTCCTCTCCGCGTGGGCATGCACTGCCACGTCTTCCCCGGCTCCGTGTCGTCCCCTTCCTAGGCCTCGCCGTCGTCCACCGTCGTGGTGCTGTCGGCGCGGCGTGGTCAATGTGGTCAACGACCGAATTCCATCAGAAGAATACTGTACATGGAGAGGCTGACAGCTGGGTCCATGACAGCCGCAAGGAAGTACCTCCTTATTACGTGGAAAATGATTATTCCTCCACCTGACAGCAGGGACCCACCAGACGCCCACCAGTATATCAAAAAAAAACGTTTGCCCCTGACTGCTGGGACCCACCCAACGGGCCACCGTATTTTGCGAAAAAACGTTCCCCCTGCTGTCAGCTCGGACCCACCGGAAGTGCCTCCTTATTACGCACAAAAAATGAATACCCCCCTGCTAGCTGGGACCCACCTTGGTGAGAGGCTGACTTGTGGGCCTACTAAGTTGACGGGGATGGAGGGCTTTGTCAACTTAGTCAATATGCACGATTCTAGCTCCAGTGACCGTACGATGTCCATCCAACGGCCGTAGTGCTTCTTCAACCTCTGGTCTTCTTGCTCCAGCCGCCCAAAGCAGCGCCGGTCGTGATGCCTGCTCCTGCCTCCTGTGGCCGGCTGTGCTGCCGCGGAGGCCTCACCGCCCCCATACTACTCCCACCGCTGGCCAGGCCATCCCTCCACTCCACTCACCCACACCCCCTGTTATTCTGCGGCGACGGCAGCGCAGCCGAACCAGTGAACCCTCATACTCCTCTCCGCGTGGGCATGCACTACCACGTCTTCCCCGGCTCCGCGTTGTCCCCTTCCTAGGCCTCGCCGTCGTCCACCGTCGTGGTGCTGTCGGCACGGCGTGGTCAATGTGGTCAACGACCGAATTCCATCAGAAGAATAATGTACGTGGAGAGGCTGACAGCTGGGTCCGCGACAGCCGCAAGGAAGTACCTCCTTATTACGCCGAAAATAATTATTCCTCCACCTGATAGCAGGGACCCACCAGACGCCCACCAGTATATCACAAAAAAACGTTTGCCCCTGACTGCTGGGACCCACCCAACGGGCCACCGTATTTCGCGGAAAAACGTTCCCCCTGCTGTCAGCTCGGACCCACCAGAAGTGCCTCCTTATTACGCACAAAAAATGAATACCCCCCTGCTAGCTGGGACCCACCTTGGTGAGAGGCTGACTTGTGGGCCTACTAAGTTGACGGGGATGGAGGGCTTTGTCAACTTAGTCAATATGCACGATTCTAGCTCCAGTGACCGTACGATGTCCATCCAACGGCCGTAGTGCTTCTTCAACCTCTGGTCTTCTTGCTCCAGCCGCCCAAACCAGCGCCGGTCGTGCCTCGTGCTCCTGCCTCCCGTGGCCGGCTACGATGCGGCGGAGGCCTCACCGCACCCTACTACTCCCACCGCTGGCCAAGCCATCCCTCTACTCACCCACACCCCTGTTATTCTACGGTGACGGCAGCCTCACACCGCAGCGAACCAGTGAACCCTCGTACTCCTCTACGCGTGGGCATCCACTGCCGCGTCTTCCCCGGCTCCGCGTCGTCCCCTTCCTAGGCCTCGCCGTCGTCCACCGCCGTGGTGCTCTCGGCGTGGCGTGGTCAATGTGGTAACGACCGACTTCCATCGGAAGAGTACTGTGCATGGAGACGCTGACAGCTGGGTCCACGGCCACAGCAAGGAAGTGCTCCTTATTATGCGCAAAATAATTATTCCTCCACCTGACAGTGGGGACCCACTGGACAGGCCACCGTATTTCGTGAAAAAACGTTTGCCCCTGACTGCTGGGACCCACCAACTACATCTTCGCACGCAAGGAAGTTCTTGACAGTCGGGACCCACCTGGTCGAAGCGTACGTAGCATTGTCATTCTGGTCGTGAATGTGTACGTACATATATACTGGTCGATGTAGAGGCGCGCACGTGTCGTAGTAGAGGCGCGCACGTAGCATGGGCACGTACGTACAGCGGCCAGGGTGCAAGAAAGAAAATACGACCACGTATGTGTACATACGGGCGGGGTCTCGAACGCCTATCGCGCATACGTACGGCCAGGGCTCGTGTACATGGCTGGGTCGGAACGGAGAAACAACATCGTCATCATGTTCATGGGGAGGCAACAGAATGCGTTGTGTTCATGGGGAGGCAACAGAATGCGTCGCGTTCATGGGGAGGCAACGGAATGCGTCGTGTTCATCGGGAGGGCTTGGACGGAACGTGCGATGGAAACGAAGCCTGGTGTACCGCAGAACGGAGGTAACAACCTTGTGGTCGACCGGCCACGTTCGAAACGGGATCCTTTTGATTGGGAGGGGTCTGGCGTACCGCAAAACGGAGGAAATAGACCTCCTATGATCGAAACAGGGGTCCTGTTGATCGGGAGGGGTGTGGCGTACCGCAAAACGGAGGAAACAGACTTGTGTTGGAGCGCTACGGTCGAAACGGGGGTCCTGTTCATCAGCAGGGGCGTGGCGTACCGCAAAACGGGACTCCACGGGATACAGTTCATCTCCACCGTCGACCCCCTCCAGCCTTCACGAGCTACTGTTCATCCACCATCAACCTCCTCCAGCCTCCACCTGCGACTGTTCATCCACGGGCTCCTGTTCATCCAGCCTCCACCACACGCTACTCCACTGGCTACTGTTCAACTAGCCCTCTCCACAGGCTCCTGTTCAACCACCCCTCCACGGGCTACTGTTCATCCTGCCGTCTACTGTTCATCGTGCCCTCCACGGGGTGGTCCTGTTCATCCAGCCCTCCACGGGGTCCTGTTCATCCAGCCCCAACCGGCTCGATCGATTGGGGTCCTG
>NC_041392.1:255587874-255651850 GCF_002162155.2 Triticum dicoccoides | reverse complement strand
CGATCGGCTTCAGTTAGCAGCAGTAGCGAAGGAATCGCTCGATCGGGTTCAGTTAACAGCCATCGATCGATCGCTCGGGTTCAGTAACGCGTATCCTGCAGTGCAATCGCTCGGGTTCAGTTAGAGCCCAACGCCTCGCTCGGGTTCAGTTAGAGCCAACGCCTCGCACACACGCGCGTACGTGTACGAGAGAAACGCGCATCGCTCGGCCCCTGACCTCCCACCGTAACCGGGAACTCCCCGAAATTTTCCTCCCCCTCGCTTCTACCACGGTTTTTTCCGTCATGGACGGCCCAAAGAATGTCATGCAGCTGCATCTCCGGCCCGCCCACGACGAAAAGCCCATTTTCTGTCATGATTTTTTGTCATAGAAATAGGAGCCCACCACATCTATGATGATACCGGGTTTTGTCACAATTATCGTCATAGAAGTGTCATATGTATGACAAAAAAAATTGGTTCGGCCCAAAATGTGACGGATGTGTCTTTTTTTTGTAGTGTGCAGTAGTGGTCCCTCCCTCGCCCACGAGCGTGGTGGCTAGCAGGACTAGGAGAAGCCTTCGCTACACGCTCTCCCTCCCGCACTCGGTGGAAATGCAGCAGTTCATTCGGTGTCAGATGGCAGGAGCATACTGTAGTACTCCACTACAGTAGTACTCCATCATTGTTTGACTTCCCGAAGAGGTGAAGAGCCAAGCATAGCCTGGATGCTCGTGTGGCAGTTTCATGTGTAGAGTAGTCTAGGATAGCATGTACCATGCCTCTAAGCTTAAAATAGTTGGGGTCGGCTCCATGCTATGAGGCCGTCTCGAAGCATTTTTTATTAAAATAATCTTTTGGCCTACCTGTCATCCTGGTGATTATAGTTTGCACGCTCATCTGGTCAAGTCAGGAATATATATTTTAATTTGTGGTGGGGTAAATGTTAGAGGTTGCAGCAAATATATTGTACACTGCGGGTCTTTTAGCCAAGTTTAGAGGCAAGCATGTGGGGCCAGTGCTATGATGTGTCACGTCAACTCGTAAAACGAGGAGAAGCTTGATTTTACTACTACACGCCTTCTCCCTTGCCCATGCACGTGGTGGCTTGTAGACGAGGACATGCTTTTGCTTATACTACAACAAGCTATCCCTCCCACACGCGGTGGATAGACATGCAACAGTGGATTCGATACTATAGAAGTAGTAGTAACATCATTGTTCATCTTCTTGAAGAGGCGAAGAGCCAAGCGTAACCCGAACATGGCAGTTGCGAACGCTCGCGTGGCAGTCTTTGTGTAAGGGTGGGGCGTGGTGTGGAGCCTTGGCGCACGCATATAGCCAGGCTCTTGCATGAGACAAAATTGCTATGTGAGCCCACTATTGTAGTACTTGCTAGTATAGCCCATTAAACCGAAAAGGAGTACAATTCTTGCCTTTCTACAGATTTCAATAAGTGACTAGGCTACACCCTAAATGAGTACATATGGAGCAAAATGAGTGAATCTACACCGTAAATAAATACGTAGTTCTCTCGTTTTCCTCTCTGCCTTGGTCGCGGTGCACAATATTGACTATACTAGTACTGACTAGTCTATTTTTGACACGCATTTACGTTTTTTAACACAGTATAGACGCAAGCGCTCATATACACGCACATACACTCACCCCTATGAACGCACACACACCCTACCCCTATGAGCACCTCCAAAAGACTGAGCCGGCATATCATCTTTAAATTTACGAAGTCACCATAGGCACCTCGTCGTCGACGGGAACGTCTCCTGACACGCATTTACATTGATATGGCTTGAATGCCAACAACGCAGAGGGTAGCTAGCGGTTCCCGAAACGTTGAACGGTCAATGATGCCTCTGCATTCAAGTAGCATGCAGAGGTAGGAGTAAGTAATTGGAGAAGCAGAATGGAGCAAGTGAATGCAACGCAGTTTGGACTGTCATATAAAGGCGCCACACCAATCCAATCCATCTACTCCTAGTCTCTGCACAACACCGCCCACCCCAATCCAAGACCAAGACCAAGTGAACAGAAGCCACAAGCACCCATGGCGTCAATGGACGCATGCGGCAGTCGGTTGTGCCAGGCCGTCCAAGACGCAGACATGCGGCCCCGCACCGCGGAGCATTTCCAGATGGTGCGAGCGACCGCCGGTGTCATAGCCCTCATCGAAGCCGGCTTCGCCTCTCGCATGCGCCATATGATGGTCGCCTCCAACCGCAGGTTCACCACCGTCACGAAGCGCGCAGACGACCTTGCTGTACTGCTCCAGCCCGCGTGCCCAGGTCCTCATTGCCTGCCATGCTCATCGGCCTCCAAGGTGACGAACTCTTTGAAGCACTGTTGGCCCTGTAGCTGCCGGAGGTCGCGACAAAGAATGTGCACCTCGAGGCCGCGCTCTCCGCGCAGCACCTCACCATGCAAGAAACCATCGATCTGCACAACCACGTCTACGAGGAAATCGTCTACATAGGCCACTACAGGGCCAGCGAGGACAGAAAGACGTTGGCCTTCTTCAAGCGTCTGGAATCTTTGGACGCCATTGTTCAGAAGCACGTCGACCTGGCCACGAAAGCCGCTGCTACTTAGCCGCCGTTCGGTGGGCCGGCGCCCTGAGTCGAGGAAGTGGACGTCATCGATGGATGCATCTTTCTTCTTGCCTCCTGTAACCAGCACTGCATGGCCTTATGGCCTTAATGTTTTATTAGTGTATGTCATTTTTATTCCAGTCGTAAATGACATGTGTGATCCCTTGCTCTTATTTGGCGTTAATTATTTGTAGTATCACTGTCTTCGACCTGGTGTACTACTACCTAGGTCCTGGTTTATTAGTCCCTTGTGTAATTTGTGCTAAATTTTGACCAAAGATTTAACTGACAAAATGTTATTGCATGTCAACAAAAATTATATCATTTGATTTGTATTTGAATATAGTTTTCAATGATATAATTTTGGTGACATGAATGAACCTTTTGTTAGTCAAATTTATGGTCAAAATTTGGCACAGATTACGACGGGGAGCAATAAACCAGGACGGAGGTAGACTGGTCCGTCACCATCATGTTTTGTGTCTAATTTTGACTTCAGCGACCCAACCTACATGGAGGGAGTGTTGTATATATTGGCGCAACAACTAAACTTATAAAGTATATTCAAAACTGAGCGTTACTACAAGTCACGAGTTCAAAATGAGAAAGTGGAACAAGTAAAACATGCCTGTGTTGTTCGCGTCGCACCCCCACACGACCGTGGTGCACAATGTACTAGTAACTAGTCTCTTCTTGACCCAGATTTACATTGATATGACTTGAATGCCAAGGAGGGAGAGGGCAGTGGTTCCCGAGACGTTGAACGGTCAATGATGCATCCTCAATTAGCATGCAGAGGGAATTAATTGGAGAAGGATAATAGGGCCAGTACGATGTGAATGCAACAACGTTTGGACTCTCATATAAAGGTGCCCCACCACTCCAATCCATGTACTCCTAGTCTCTACACAACACTGCTCACTCCAATCCAAGACCAAGTGACCAAAAGCCACAAGCACCTATGGAGGCGATGGACGCGAGCGGCAGTTGGTTGTGCCAAATCATCCAAGACGTCGGCATGCAGCCCCGCACCGCGCAGCGTTTCCAAACGATGCTGGCGACTGCCAGCGTCGTAGCCCTCGCCAACACCGCCTTCGCCTCTCGCATGGATGACATGATGGTCCACTCCATCCGCAAGTTCACCACCGTCAAGAAGCACGCAGACGACCTTGCCGTACTGCTCCAGCCCGCGCGCCCAGGGTCCTCATTGCCTGCCACCCTCATCGGCCTCCATGGTGACGAACTCTTTCAAGCTCTGGTGGCCCTGCAAGTGCCGGAGGTCGCGACGAAGAATGTGCACCTCGAGGTCGCGCTTGCTGCGCAGCGCCTCCCCATGCAAGAAACCGTCGACCTGCAGATCCACGTCTATGAGGAAATCGTCTACATAGGCCACTACAAGGCCAGCGAGGACAGAAAGACATTGGCCTTCTTCCAGTGGCTGGAATCTTTGGACGCCATTGTTCAGAAGCACGTCGACCTGGCCACGAAAGCCGATGCTACTTAGCCGCTGTTCGGTGGGCCGGCGCCCTGAGTAAATGAGGTGGACGTCGTCGATGGATGCATCTTTCTTCTTGCCTCCTGTAACCAGCACTATATCGCCTCGTGGCCTTAATGTTTTATTAGTATAGTACTCCCTCCGTTCCCAAATATAAGTCTTTCTAGAGATTCCAGCAAGTGAGTACATACGGAGCAAAATGAGTGAATCTACACTCTAAAATATGTCTACATACATCCGTATGTTGTGTTCCATTTGAAATATCTAAAAAGACTTATATTTAGGAACGGAGGGAGTATATGGAATTTTTATTCCAGCCGCGTTTTCACTGTGAGGTGGGGCCGCAGTTGAGTAAACCAACCATAGGAAAATCCCTACCCCACCCACCGCGTGTCGGCTGATTTTAGAATTAGAAGAGAGAAACGAGGGAGAAGAGCTAGTTGTAGCATGGACGCTGTTGTCATATGGAACTCGTGCTGATAGAATAGGA
Organism: Triticum dicoccoides; assembly: GCF_002162155.2. Lineage (NCBI taxonomy): Eukaryota > Viridiplantae > Streptophyta > Magnoliopsida > Poales > Poaceae > Triticum > Triticum dicoccoides. The sequence continues at coordinate 255,647,280 of NC_041392.1, read as the reverse complement.
GTACTGAGCACTCGTACCTCTTTTTTTAGGGAAAAAGTAGTCGTATGTCTAGTACCACTAGTTGGGTGCATGCGACCTATACCTGTCATCACTTTAGGTCTCCTTTTCGAACCGAATCTACGCTTCACAGTACATATTTTTTCATGCATTTATCCTCCTATATGTACTCCTAGGCTATTTCCACGTGCTCCCTTTCGCCGACATGTGGGACATAGAGCGTCTAGGTCGTAGTGCATGCACAACTCGGAGCATATGCCGGGGTACTTTACATTTCAAACCTCACGAATTACATGCAAACCCCCCGCATAAGAATAAATAAATTAATTAATTACTACATGAAACCAGATTATTTTCCTAGAAACCTGAGCACGTTCATTAAATTTTGGACATAACACGTTCATAAAAAATGACCGGACCTAAACCAGTCTAAGGGCCTCTTTGATTCACAGGATACCGAAAACATAGGCATGGGGAAAGTATGATGGTGATGAACCGAGATGAGGAGAACTCTAACTTAGTTAGAGGTTAGAGTTAGATTCTAACCCTGAACTAACTCTAACCAAAGAGGTGTATGGATGGAAGGGTTAGATTGATAATAAATGCTCTTTCTCAATCATTTGACTACTTTGGACCCTATTTCCTGCCGGATTTGGTGTGGCCGGCTCTTGTGTGGCCTCCTCCCACTCACAATTGACATAAACGAACCATCTTTAGAAATCAAGCATGCAAAACATGATAAATTTTACTTTGTCCATACAAATGAGATATCCCACTTAAACATACAAGTCGTCGATCAAGCTTCACAAAAAAATACACTCCATGAAACAAAGCATGTGCTAACTCATCACGAAAGTCATTCACGATAGGGAGGGAGCCCGGAGCCCCTCACGCACCCAGGGAGGAGACCGTCATCGTCACTCTGGAGGAAGGCTCTATAGAGCCCAAGCCCCGGTAAGCCCTCCGACGCCGGCACTTGCGAGTTGAGGTCGACACCGGCATGGGTAGTAGGACCGCTTGCCGACGACTGCGAACCAAATCTTTGGGCCTCAAGAAATAATGCAAGCCTAAAACTGAAATACCTAGAAAGGTGAACTGAATCTTTGGGCCTCTATAAAGATTTATTACCTCGTCAAGCAGCATCAAACAATTCCATGCGTGCACCACAAATCTATTCCAAGTTTAATCAGGATCTACTTTTCCAAATCAAAATTAGCGCTAGAGCGAGCAAGATCAATGATATGGCCGTGAGACAGAGAAGGAATGCACAAACTCACCCCTCTCGCGACCTCCCTGGTAGATGCGCCGCTGTCGCGCATGATAGAGGGAGAAAAACAACCGGTGAAGGGAGAGGGCGGCCGGAGGAGAGAGAGGGCAAGCCGCGGAGCGGTGCTTGGGCGAGCGGCCCGATGGGGAATAGAGAGGAGTCGTGCGAGGTGGGGAGGGCGGACGGAGCAATCTGGTGAGGGCAAGGGAGATTTTTTCATTCTGTTTTAGTGGGCCCGAGGAGAACTAACCAAATTAGAACCTCTCCACCGGGCTAGTCTTTTTAGCTGGGTTAGAGCAAACTAGCTCAAATTAACCCCTCCTGTTTGCATACTTTGATGCTATTTCAACCCAAACTAGCTGTAGCTCAGGGATCCAAATGAAGATGAGTAGTACTGTACATGCTACAGTCTGGACCATAGCACATTGTTTTTATGGCCATATCACCACATTGTTTTCTACTGCTGGTTCACTGGGCTGCCGTGGTTCGCACTGCTGGTTCACTGGGCTGCCGTGGTTCGCACTGCTGGTTCACTGGGCTGCCGTGGTTCGCACTCCTCCGACATGAGTAGTAGTACTAGTATATACTATATATACCGCATGATTCTTTGCTCCTTCTTACTACGTACTTGGTCGACATGTGGGAGAGCCAGCATCCGTGTCGACGTGTCATGCACCAGATTAGAGTGTGGAATAGAAGGGGGGCATCACTCTGGTCATAGCGCTAGTAATTCATGACTATGGTGAGTAGTCATATCACAAGTCTTTCCATCAGTAACACGTCGTCAAATCGCATAGCTCGACAGTAAGTAAGTTGAATCCGCTACTGCCTCACCCTCCTCGCCTCTCTGTCAAACCGTTTACACGAAAATTGCCGCGCGTACTGCCCGGGAAAAGCCCCGCCCTCAACTTTTAACTATGAGAAAATAGTTCGAGCTTGTTCGTTCTATATAAATACTAGTACTGTATGTTTATTCACCCATGGGGTTGTTTAATGAATGGAGGGCCGGGGACCACAAGTGAACAATACTACTACTAGTAAGTAGGAGTCATACAGTTAGTCACCTTAAATAGAGAGTTTCTTTTCTTCAATGCCACATACACAAATTGAAATGCTTGTTGTGGAGAGAAAAATATAATCACTCCACTATATATGTACGCAGGGGCCTGAGCACTTGCTTTACTAGGGTTTCTCTCTTCATTCTCTCATCCTCTCCAGATCTAAACAAGACAACAGTAGCGACATTTTCTCTCTGCTCACCGCTGGTCACAGATCCGGCCGGATCCCTTCATTTGGTGTGTGTAGAGGACGAAGGTGCATCATTCATGCGGTCATCACCGGCGAGGGAGGAAACCCACAGCTGCTGGCGGGGCCTGATCCTCTGCCCGTGTCGTTCTCTCTGACACAACGCCGGCTCGGGAGGTCCTCCGACCCTTCTTCCTCCCTGCCGTATTGTGCACAGATACAACCTACCGCTGCCGACATCCCGACGACCCTCAGGTATAAGTTCTTCGAAAGCGGCCTTGCTCTACCACCCCAGCTCCCCATGTGTCTACACGTGCATCTTTTTCTACTTCCATCAGCTCTTCCAAATCCACCTAAATTTTTAGTATTATTAGAGGTAAAGCTACTTCATCTAGGACTTGGTTCAAACAACGAAGAAAGGGGGGAAAGTTGTAGCATGAATCTAGGACTTGATTCGAAGAGGAAATAATAGGGGAAAGTAGTAGAGACCGGATACCCAACCGGTCTCTTGGTTGAAAAGGGAAATAATGGGAAAACGCAATCAAACTAGATAAGGAACAGATCTATTATTGGTTGAAAAAAGGATAGAAAGTGGCGGCTGGTGGACAAGTCAACAGAGTATGTCCAGGATTAGATTTGCTGCCCTCACATAGTAAAAGGTCTCCAGGATTAGATTTGCTGCACTCGCATAGTAAAAGGTCTCCAGGATTAGATTTGCTGCCCACACATAGTGAAAGGTCTCCAGGATTAGATTTGCTGCCCTCACATAGTAAAAGGTCTCCAGGATAAGGTTTGTTGATCTCACATAGTAAAAGGTCTCCAAGATTAGATTTGCTGCCCTCACATAGTAAAATTTCTCTAGGATTAGATTTGCTGCCCTCACAGAGCATGAACAAACTCGGCATCACCACTGTATGCTTCCTTGTAGGTACATTGTGCTGACGCGTCCACTGTCGCATGTCCTTATACCAACATTTTGTTGTTGTTAATGTAAGGGCACATGTAAAATGAAGCGATCACACTGTTACCTTAAAGACATGTCTAACCAGTGTTATTGTTAATCTAGTGCCTCCAGTGATATGATGCAATTAAACTGTGTTACAAATGGTACTCCTGTTGTTTTCCCCAGTATGATAAGTAAGTTGCTTCTTTACACTGATGAGTGACCAGGTGTCCCCACGGTCCCATGCCCTTAAACCAACTCTTTAGCTGCTGTTGATTTACTATATCTAGTAAACAAGCAATGCCACCATTAAAGTAATCCCATATTTGACGAATGTCATTGTTGATCGTAATGCTTCCGGTAACGTGAAGCATTGCCGACGTTTTAAAATTTCTACCGTCCTTGCATGATTGCCATGAACATAATTAAGATGCTTCTTTTCATTTCGTGTTTGTTTCATATATTCTTATTGACCAGCAACTGTTTACTTTCTATCTTTTGTGCAGATAGGGATATCCATTTCACCTTGTTGCTATTGTGACCTTTTGGTGAACTGCACAAAACACTTTTTTAAATGAGTGTCTTGTGCAGTTCAACTAAAATGTCACGTGGGCAACATCTCTCAATTTTGGTGGAACCGCACAAAATGGTGATTCGAGTTTCCAAAATCTCCATCAAATTCTGCTGGTAATCTCATGCAACATTTTATTAGCCTTTGCAAGATGAGCCGTCGCTGTCACCACAATGGCACTTTATTTTAGTGGAACTGCACAAAAGTATAAGCAAATTATAGTTGCACCTTACATGAGCAGGATAGCCAACCTTAATGTTGCTCAATTTTTGTGCAACTACTAAAGAAGAACATGCCAGCTCACAACAGCAAGTACTTCTTGCTAGCTGAATGATGAAATCTTTGCTTCATTTCAGGTGAACTACAGAAAAGTCGCATGAATTGAATCATCGAGTGGAGTTGCAGGTTGAGTTCAAGGAGTTCCCACTACAAAAAAATATACTTCTGTGATGATACGTGTTTGTCATAGTAGGTCAGATTTTCTGTCATGCATGTACATCCATGAAAAATTTATGACAGAATCAAGATAGTCATATATGTGCTGTCGTAGAAGTGTTCCATGACATTACCAAAATTATCATCATGGAAGTGTCCACTTCCATGACGATAAATCACGCGTCACAGAAGTGCTTTCGTCAAGGGTGACCGACACATGGCATCCACCGTAATGGAACGCCATTAAGCTATCGGGTACGGTTTTGGATCCGATAACCCATTAACAGCCCCGACCAATGGGCCTTTTCCACGTGTAAAATCATCATTGGCTGGAGGAAACACGTGTCGGCTCACCGTTGGGACAGATGTCATCCACTCATTGGACCCAAAGCGCCTATGATACACCGACACGTGGCACGACCCAACAGAGGCCCATTCCTGTGAAAAGGTCGGCCCGTTTGACTTGGTCAAAAGGTGGCGGGCCGGCCCACGGCAAGCCTGTTAACGACATGTTCATGTATAGCCTATTTACATTCCACTTTTCCAGGGCCCTCTTACGGCCTATCCGAATTAGGCCCAGTAGCGTCATCTGGGCCATCCAATATAATTCCAGCCCATTTTAACTTCCGGCCCATGTATGGCCCATGACATCTTTTAGCCCATATGAGGCCCTTAGTAACCCTCGGCCCCTTAACTACTCGTGGTAAAACTGGCCCGTAATGAACAGTGCATCACTTTATACCCATTAACGGTCCATTATTCCGTTGGGCCGTTTCCAACCCATGATATCTTTCGGTCTTCTCAGGGCCCATTTATTCTTGGGCTCATTTCCAGCATTCGGTTACTTACGGCCCGTTACTGTCATTTTCTGCTTGTGGGCCAAATTCAGCCCATGGTTACAACCAGCCTGTTTGTGGCCCGTTAATACGTTGGGCCGTTTTCATGTCAAAAAAACCCATTGGACTATTTTCACAGAGTTATCAAATACGGCCAATAAACGGCCCGTTATTGTCCATGAATAGTACGACCCATGATTAGCGAAATGACGATACAACCTGTAGAAGGCCCATGGATCCTACGACCCATGTATCGTACGACCCGTAGAAGGCCCATGGATCCTACGGCCCGTATAGAAGGCCAATAGATCCTATGGCCCGTAGAAGGCCCATGGATCATACGGCCCGCAGGAGGCCCATGGTTACAACAGTCCGTATGTTGCCATGATTAGTTTGGCCTAGTTTCCAAAAATAGGTTATTGTGGCCACTAGAAAAACACAGAAAAAGAACTGTAGTGACTACAAGCAAACAACTAAACAAGACAATAAGGAAATAAATAAGCAAGCAATTAACGCTAGGCTATTACCGCTATTACACATATTACATCCACTGGGCATCAAAATTCATCACCAGTGCAAATATAGGGAACAAAGCAGCATATTACATACACTGGTCGTCCAAATTGGCCACCAGTGCAAATAAATGCGGCAGCAAAACAAGAGCATAACTGAAACAACTTCAGAAGAGCTCAAGAAATGTGGTATCCACCATGCTGGCAATAAGCTTATCTAGCTTATTAGCTTTGTCCTGTTTGGCGCTAAAATACTCCAATGCTTGCTATTGCACCAGAAAGTATGCATCTGAATGCTCCAGGGAATTCCGCAGTCCTTCCGCTTCTTGTCGTAGCACAGCTGATCGATGTCTTTCAGCTTGTAGTTGAGACTCAAGAAACCAAACCGATTCAGACAGTGAGTTTGAATAGCTTGTGCAAGCGGTAGTGGCCAGTAACTCCAACACTAAACCAAGACAAGACTTTGGGGTTGTCTCACTGTCTTCGAGATAGTCTTCCTTAGCTGTTTTATCAGCTTTGTTGGAGACCAACAAGGATGTGTCACTATCCTGAACCTTATCTGCATTACTTCCTTTACCATTGCTTAGTAAGGCACTCTTCCCCAATATTCTGTCAGCATTCTAAAAGAAGAAACAAGCAGACACATAACTGTTTAGCATGTACAGTATATGAAACTCATTTTGGTGAACCAGCTCATTAGTAAGGTGGACATGATTAAACTACCAAGTCTTCTATTGCCAAGTACTAGTACATAATAAAAGCATCAAACAAACATATATCTATGTCCTATGGTCACTGCATTGTCTTGCCAAATCAAAATAGAGACACGGTTCAAATCATATCAGTTCAAGACAAAGTAGCAGTGAAAGAATACAAAGCGTGGGAAACTACACGGCACAACAAGATTTCAGATGGGTACCACGGGTCTACATGTACAACAACACTATTGGCTCTGTCGTGATGCTAGTAATGTGCATGATATGAGAAGTCAACTGTATACACAATTTAAATTGAAATCAACAGAGCTATGATAAGAGCAATCATGTTAAATAAACATGCGTGAACATACTTGCTGTGCCATTGAAGTTTCGATTGGATCCTTCAATTAAAAAATAAGTTTGTATGAGTAAATACAGTGACACAAGAGCAAAGCGGTATGCACGATAGCAATCATAGCTAAAAAAGGCGCGCCTAAGCGAGTGCTTAAGCGCGCCTTGGCTCTAGGCGTTGGCGAAACGCATTGCGCATAACTACGCTTAATCTGTGCATAACTGCGCATAAGCATGCGCTTTGGTCAGTAAAACGCAAGGCGGTGGCAAAATGCACAATTAACGCCTAGCGCTTTTTTGAACTATGATAGCAATGGAATCTTAAATTAGAACAGTTGTTCTTTGGGTTTAGGCACTTGTTCTACATGAACAGAGTACAGTAAGACGCAAGAATATAGTACTTAAAAATAGAAAATGATCTCATAGACCTTACCACATTTTTGGTTCAAGACCAGTACAGAACAAGGCATTCCCAGTCATCGTCCAGTAAATGTGTCTTAGGAGAACGTAAGGGAATTTGATGAGTTTCTTTGCCGGTGAAGTATGTTTTCTTCAGGTAATTCCGATACTGCCACCAAGCATTCTTGAAGATAGCAGAGGTATTAGCACAGGTTACCTCATCCTGAGTTTCCAAATCGGTCCTTCTCTATAGAGAAAAATGGGAAAATTTCCTGTATTGTAACCATCATGGAGGTAGGATATATGGGACAAAGCAAAGTAATTGCCATGAATAACATTACTTACACATAACTCCTGGACAATCACCTACAACTGGCATTTTCCTTCATCTTCAGTATAATATTTCCAAGATGGGAAGATACACACATACGATTTAACAACATCAAATGCGGTAGATGCTAAACTACGACTAGCTGGTTGTGCTTCCTCCACAGGAATAGGTGTACTAACTGGTGGAGTTGGGGTTCGCCGTGGTAGTACTGGCCCTTTGGGCACTGGTGCTGCCTTATTAACTGCTCTTTTTTGGGAGCTCTGTGGTGGAGATGGTGTTGTGTCAACAGGAACCGGGTTACTATCTGCTGGGGTTGGAGTTAGATTGGGTGAAGCTGGTGTTGGAAATATGCCCTAGAGGCAATAATAAAATGGTTATTATTGTATTTCTTTATTCATGATAATTGTCTATTGTTCATGCTATAATTATATTAACCGGAAACCGTAATACATGTGTGAATACATAGACCACAACATGTCCCTAGTAAGCCTCTAGTTGACTAGCTCGTTGATCAATAGATGGTCATGGTTTTCTGACCATGGACATTGGATGTCATTGATAACGGGATCACATCATTAGGAGAATGATGTGATGGACAAGACCCAATCCTAAGCCTAGAACAAGATCGTATAGTTCGTCTGCTAAAGCTTTTCTAATGTCAAGTATCATTTCCATAGACCATGAATTGTGCAACTCCCGGATACCCTAGGAATGCTTTGGGTGTACCAAACACCACAACAAAACTGGGTGGCTATAAAGGTGCGCTACAGGTATCTCCGAAAGTGTCTGTTGGGTTGGCACGAATCGAGACTGGGATTTGTCACTCCGTGTAAACAGAGAGGTATCTCTGGGCCCACTCGGTAGGACATCATCATAATGTGCATAATGTGACCAAGGAGTTGATCACGAGATGATGTGTTACGAAACGAGTAAAGAGACTTGCCGGTAACGAGATTGAACAAGGTATCGGGATACCGACGATCGAATCTCGGGCAAGTACTATACCAGTAGACAAAGGGAATTGTATACGGGATTGACTGAATCCTTGACATCGTGGTTCATCCGATGAGATCATCGTGGATCATGTGGGAGCCAACATGTGTATCCAGATCCCGCTGTTGGTTATTGACCAGAGAGATGTCTCGGTCATGTCTGCATTATTCCCGAGCCCATAGGGTCTACACACTTAAGGTTCGATGATGCTAGGGTTATAGGGAAAGTATGTATGCGGTTACCGAATGTTGTTCGGAGTCCCGGATGAGATCCCGGACGTCACGAGGAGTTCCAGAATGGTCCGGAGGTGAAGACTGATATATTGGACGAAGGGTTTTGGAGTCCGGAAGTGTTCTGGAGGTACCGGGTGATGACCAGCATGACCGAAAGGTGTTTCGGGAGCCCCGGCAAGTGTTGGGGGGCTTCATGGGCCAAGGGAAGGGGACAAACCAGCCAACTAAGGGGCTGTGCGCCCCCCTCACCTATTCCCACGTGACCAGGGGGTTTGGGGCGCCCCATCTAGGGTTCCCACCTCCTGGCTTGGGGGCCAAGTCACCCAAGGGGGAGATCCCATCTGCCCTGGCCGCCGCCCCCTAGGGGAAACCCTAGGGCGCCTTCCCTTTCCCTTGCCCCTATATATAGTGGGGGTTTTGGGGCTGCACAACACACGAGTCTCTCTCTCCCAAGGCGCAGCCCTACCTCTCTCCCTCCTCGTCTCTCATAGTGCTTGGCGAAGCCCTGCTGGAATACCGCGCTCTTCCACCACCACCACGTCGTCGTGTTGCTGCTGGACGGAGTCTTCCCCAACCTCTCCCTCTCTCCTTGCTGGATCAAGGCATGGGAGATGTCACCGGGCTACACGTGTGTTGAACACGGAGGCGTCGTTGTTTGGCGCTTAGATCGGAATTGACCGCGATCTGAATCGCTACGAGTACGACTACCTCATCCGCGTTCTAGTAACGCTTCCGCTTAGCGATCTACAAGGGTATGTAGATGCACCCCCTTCGCCTCGTTGCTAGATTACTCCATAGATTGATCTTGGTGATGCGTAGAAAATTTTAAATTTCTGCTACGATCCCCAACAGTGGCGTCATGAGCTAGGTCTATGCGTAGATTCTATGCACGAGTAGAACACAAAGTAGTTGTGGGCGATGATTTGTTCAATTTGCTTGCCGTTACTAGTCTTATCTTGATTCGGCGGCATTGTGGGATGAAGCGGCCCGGACCTACCTTACACGTACACTTACATGAGACAGGTTCCACCGACTGACATGCACTCGATGCATAAGGTGGCTGGCGGGTGTCTGTCTCTCCCACTTTAGTTGGATCGGATTCGATGAAAAGGGTCCTTATGAAGGGTAAATAGCAATTGGCATATCACCATTGTGGTTTTGCGTAGGTAAGAAACGTTCTTTATAGAAACCCATAGTAGCCATGTAAAACATGCAACAACAATTAGAGGACGTCTAACTTGTTTTTGCAGGGTATGCTATGTGATGTGATATGGCCAAAAGGATGTGATGAATGATATATGTGATGTATGAGATTGATCATGTTCTTGTAATAGGAATCACGACTTGCATGTCGATGAGTATGACAACTAGCAGGAGCCATAGGAGTTGTCTTAATTTATTTATGACCTGCATGTCAATGAAAACGCCATGTAATTACTTTACTTTATTGCTAACCGTCAGCCATAGTAGTAGAAGTAATAGTTGGCGAGGTGACTTCATGAAGACACGATGATGGAGATCATGATGATGGAGATCATGGTGTCATGCCGGTGACGATGGTGTTCATGTCGCGCCTCGAAGATGGAGATCAAAGGCGCAAGATGATATTGGCCATATCATGTCACTTTATGATTTGCATGTGATGTTTGTCATTTTTACATCTTATTTGCTTAGAACGACGGTAGCATAAATAAGATGATCCCTCGCAATAATTTAAAGAAAGTGTTCCCCCTAACTGTGCACCGTTGCTAAGGTCCGTTGTTCCGAAGCACCACGTGATGATCGGGTGTGATAGGTTCTAACGTTCGCATACAACGGGTGTAAGCCAGATTTACACACGCAATACACTTAGGTTAACTTGACGAGCCTAGCATGTACAGACATGGCCTCGGAACACGGAAGACCGAAAGGTCGAACATGAGTCATATAGTGGATACAATCAACATGAAGATGTTCATCGATGATGACTAGTCTGTCTCATGTGATGATCGGACACGGCCTAGTTGACTCGGATCATGTATCACTTAGATGACTAGAGGGATGTCTATCTAAGTGGGAGTTCATTGAATAATTTGATTAGATGAACTTAATTATCATGAACATAGTCAAAAGGTCTTTGCAAATTATGTCGTAGCTCACGCTTTGGTTACTGCTTTAGATATGTTCCTAGAGAAAATTTAGTTGAGAGTTGACATTAGCAATTATGTGGACTAGGTCCCTGAACTCAGGATTGTCCTCATTGCTGCACAGAAGGGTTATGTCCTTAATGCACCGCTCAGTGTGTTGAACCTCGAGCATCGTTTGTAGATGTTGGGAAACATCTGCCATACACGTTTTGATGACTACGTGATAGTACAGTATGTAATACTAACGGTTTAGAATTGTGGCACCAAAGACGTTTTTGAAACGTCGCAGAACATATGATATGTTCCAAAGACTGAAATTGGAATTTCTGACTAGTGCCCACGTCAAGAGGTAGGAGATCTCTGACAAGTTTCTTAAGCCTGCAAACTAAGGGAGAAAAACTCAAACGTTGAGCATGTGCTCAGATTTTCTGAGTACTGCAATCGCTTGAATCGAGTGGGAGTTAATCTTCCAGATGAGATAGTGATGGTTCTCCATAGTCACTGCCACCAAGCTATTGGAGCTTCGTGATGAACTATAACATATCAGGGATAGACATGATGATCCTTGAGCAACTCACGATGTTTGACACCGAGAAAGTAGAAATCAAGTAGGAGCATCAATTGTTGATGGTTAAACCACTAGTTTCAAGAAGGGCAAGGGAAAGAAGGGATACTTCATGAGACAGCAAATCAGTTGCTGCTCTAGTGAAGAAACCCAAGGTTGAACCAAACCCGAGACTAAGTGCTTCTATAATGAGGGGAACGACCACTGAAGCAGAACTACCCTAGATACTTGGTAGATGAGAAGGCTGGCAAGGTCGATAGAAGTATTTTGGATATACGTCATATTATTGTGTACTCTACTAGTACTCCTAGTAGCACCAGGGTAATAAATACCGGTTCGGTTGCTAAGCGTTAGTAACTCGAAATAAAAGGCTGCGGAGACTAGCTAAAGGTGAGATGATGATATGTGTTGGAAGTGTTTCCAAGGTTGATGTGATCAAACATCGCACGCTCCCTCTACCATCGGGATTGGTGTTAAACCGAAATAATTTTTATTTGGTGTTTGCGTTGAGCATAGACATGATTGGATTATGTTTATCGCCACACGGTTATTCATTTAAGGAGAATAATGGTTACTCTGTTTATTTGAATAATACCTTCAATGGTCTTGCACCTAAAATGAATGGTTTATTGAATATCGATCATAGTGATACACATGTTCATGCCAAAAGATATAAGATAGTAATGATAGTACCACATACTTGTGGCACTGCTATTTGAGTCATGTTGGTATAAAACGCATGAAGAAGCTCCATGTTGATGGATCTTTGGACTCACTCATTTTTGAAAAGATTGAGACATGTGAACCATGTCTATTGGTAGATATGCATGAAGAAACTCCATGCAGATGGATCGTTTGGACTCACTTGATTTTGAATCACTTGAGACATGCAAATCATACCACATGGGAAAGATGACTGAAAGGCCTCGTTTTCAGTAAGATGGAACAAGAAAGCAACTTGTTGGAAGTAATACATTTTGATGTGTGCAGTCCAATGAGTGCTGAAGCATGCAGTGGATATCGTTATGTTCTTACTTCACAGATGATTTGAGTAGATGCTGAGTATATTTACTTGATGAAACACAAGTCTGAATTATTGAAAGGTTTAAGTAATTTCAGAGTGAAGTTGAAGATCGTCATGACAAGATGATAAAATGTCTATGATATGATCATAGAGATGAATATCTGAGTTACGAGTTTGGCACACAATTAAGACATTGTGGAAATTGTTTCACAACTAATACCGCCTGGACCACCATAGTGTGATGGTGTGTCCGAACATCACAACTGCACCCTATTGGATATGGTGCATACCATGATGTCTCTTATCGAATTACCACTATCGTTTATGGGTTAGGCATTAGAGACAACCGCACTCACTTTAAATAGGGCACCACACAATTCCGTTAAGACGACACCAAATGAACTATGGTTTAGAGAAACCTAAGCTATCGTTTCTTAAAAGTTTGGGGCTGTGATGCTTATGTGAAAAAGTTTCAGGCTGATAATCTCGAACCCAAAGCGGATAAATGCATCTTCATAGAATACCCAAAAATAGTTGGGTATACCTCCTATTTCAGATCCAGAAGCAAACGTGATTGTTTCTAGAAATGGGTCCTTTCTCGAGGAAAAGTTTCTCTCGAAAGAATTGAGTGGGAGGATGGTGGAGACTTGATGAGGTTATTGAACCGTCACTTCAACTAGTGTGTAGCAGGGCACATGAAGTTGTTCCTGTGGCACCTACACCAATTGAAGTGGAAGCTTATGATAGTGGTCATGAAACTTCGGATCAAGTCACTACCAAACCTCATAGGTCGACAAGGATGCATACTACTTCAGAGTGGTATGTAATCCTGTCTTGGAAGTCATGTTGCTAGACAACAATGAACCTACGAGCTATGGAGAAGTGATGGTGGGCCCAGATTCCGAAGAATGGCTCGAGGCCATAAAATCCGAGAGAGGATCCATGTATAAAAGAAAGTATAGACTTTGAAAGAACCACTTGATGGTCGTAAGGCTGTTGGGTGCAGATGGATTTTAAAAGGAAAACAGACAATGATGGTAAGTGTCACCATTAAGAAAGCTCGACTTGTCGTTAAGATGTTTCCCGACAAGTTCAAGGAGTTGACTACGATGAGACTTTCTCACTCGTAGCGATGCTAAGAGTCTGTTGGAATTATGTTAGCAGTTACTGCACTATTTATGAAATCTTGCAGATAGGATGTAAAAAACATTGTTTCCTCGACATTTTCCTTGAGGAAAGGTTGTATGTGATACAACCAGAAGGTTTTGTCAATCCTGAAAGATGCTGACAAGTAGGCAAAGCTCCAGCAATCCTTCTAAGGACTGGAGTAAGCATCTCGAAGTTGGAATGTACGCTTTGATGAGATGATCAAAGATTTTGGGTTTATACAAAGTTTATGAGAAACTTGTATTTCCAAAGAAGTGAGTGGGAGCACTATAGAATTTTTGATGAGTATATGTTGTTAACATATTGTTGATCAGAAATGATGTAGAATTTCTGGAAAGCATGCAGGGTTATTTAAAAAGTGTTTTTCAATGGAAAATCTGGATTAAGCTACTTGAACATTGAGCATCAAGATCTATAAGGATAGATCAAAAAACGCTTAATAGTACTTTCGAATGAATACATACCGTGACAAGATTTTGAAGGGGTTCAAAATAGATCAACAAAGAAGGAGTTCTTAGTTGTGTTACAAGGTGTGAATATTGAGTAAGACTCAAGATCTGACCACGGAAGAAGAGAGAGAAAGGACGAAGGTCATCCCCTATGCTTTAGACGTAGGCTCTACAGTATGCTATGCTGTGTACTGCACCTGAAGTGTGCCTTGCCATGAGTCAGTCAAGGGGTACAAGAGTGATCCAGGAATGGATCACACGACAGCGGTCGAACTTATCCTTAGTAACTACTGGACTAAGGAATTTTCTCGATTATGGAGGTGGTAAAAGAGTTCGTCATAAAGGGTTACGTCAATGCAAACTTTGACACTAATCCGGATGACTCCGAGTAGTAAACCGGATTCATATAGTAGAACAGTTATTTGGAATAGCTCCAAGTAGTGCGTGGTAGCTGCATCTACAAGATGACATAGAGATTTGTAAAGCACACATGGATCTGAAAGGTTCAGACTCATTGACTAATAAACCTCTCTCACAAGCAAGATATGAACAAACCCCATGGGTGTTGGATTCATTGCAATCACATAGTGATGTGAACTAGATTATTGACTCTAGTGCAAGTGGGAGACTATTGGAAATATGCCCTAGAGGCAATAATAAAATGGTTATTATTGTCTTTCCTTGTTCATGATAATTGTCTATTGTTCATGCTATAATTGTATTAATCGGAAACCGTAATACATGTGTGAATACATAGACCACAACATGTCCCTAGTAAGCCTCTAGTTGACTAGCTCATTGATCAATAGATGGTCATGGTTTCCTGACCATGGACATTGGATGTCATTGATAACGGGATCACATCATTAGGAGAATGATGTGATGGACAAGACCCAATCCTAAGCCTAGCACAAGATCGTAATAGTTCGTCTGCTAAAGCTTTTCTAATGTCAAGTATCATTTCCTTAGACCATGAGATTGTGCAACTCCCGTATATCATAGGAATGCTTTGGGTGTACCAAACGCCACAACATAACTGGGTGGCTATAAAGGTGCACTACGGGTATCTTCAAAAGTGTCTATTGGGTTGGCACGAAGCGAGACTGGGATTTGTCACTCCGTGAAAACGGAGAGGTATCTCTGGGCCCACTCGGTAGGACATCATCATAATGTGCACAATGTGACCAAGGAGTTGATCACGGGATGATGTGTTACGGAACGAGTAAAGAGACTTTCCGGTAGCGAGATTGAACAAGGTATCAGGATACCGACAATCGAATCTCGGGCAAGTACTATACCGGTAGACAAAGGAATTGTATACGGGATTGACTGAATCCTTGACATCGTGGTTCATCCGATGAGATCATCGTGGATCATGTGGGAGCCAACATGAGTATCTAGATCCCGTTGTTGGTTATTGACCAGAGAGATGTCTCGGTCATGTCTGCATTATTCCCGAGCCCGCAGGGTCTACACACGTAAGGTTCGATGACGCTAGGGTTATAGGGAAAGTATGTATGCGGTTACCGAATGTTGTTCGGAGTTCCGGATGAGATCCCGGACGTCACGAGGAGTTACGGAATGGTCCGGAGGTGAAGATTGATATATTGGACGAAGGGTTTTGGAGTCCGGAAGTGTTCCGGAGGTACCGGGTGATGACCAGCATGACCGAATGGTGTTTCGGGAGCCCCGACAAGTGTTGGGGGGCTTCATGGGCCAAGGGAAGGGGGCAAACCAGCCCACTAAGGGGAAGTGCGCCCCCCTCACCTATTCCCACGTGACCAGGGGGTTTGGGGCGCCCCATCTAGGGTTCCCACCTCCTGGCTTGGGGGCCAAGTCACCCAAGGGGGAGATCCCATCTGCCCTGGCCGCCCCCCCCCCTAGGGGAAACCCTAGGGCGCCCCCCCTTGCCCTTGCCCCTATATATAGTGGAGGTTTTGGGGCTGCACAACACACGAGTCTCTCTCTCCCAAGGCGCATCCCTACCTCTCTCCCTCCTCGTCTCTCGTAGTGCTTGGTGAAGCCCTGCTGGAATACCGCGGTCCTCCACCACCACCACATCGTCGCATTGCTGCTGGACGGAGTCTTCCCCAACCTCTCCCTCTCTCCTTGCTGGATCAAGGCATGGGAGATGTCACCAGGCTGCACGTGTGTTGAACGCGGAGACGCCGTTGTTCGGCACTTAGATCAGAATCGACCGCGATCTGAATCGCTAGGAGTACGACTACCTCATCCGGATTCTAGTAACGCTTCCGCTTAGCGATCTACAAGGGTATGTAGATGCACTCCCCTTCCCCTCATTGCTAGATTACTCCATAGATTGATCTTGGTGATGCATAGAATATTTTAAATTTCTGCTACGATCCCCAACAGCTGGTTCTTTGTCCATCGCAGTAGGGGTCCAATCTGCAAGAGTTTGGGTTATGTGTGGTTGGGTTGGTTCTCGTGCATGTACAACCGGGGTGCTATCTCCACCAAGAGGTAGCACTGTTTTATTTGAAGACCATGTTTTTAGTCCTCTAGATGCTGGCATCACCCACTCGAATTCAAATGGCTAATAAACAGGAAACATAGTTGAATGTACAGACATTGTATGAGAGACATATGCAATAGATAGTGTGGAAAAAAGAGGGCATGAAATAGTTGACATGTATATTGTTTAACTAAAACGGATAGCATGACATAATTTCACATACATGATGTCTATCTAAACTGGATAGCATAGCTTAACATAATTCAAAGATATGATGAATAACTAAATAGGATCTCATGACATAATTCACCTACATGTTATCTAAGTAATTAGGATCACATCATTTAATTCACATATGTGATTTATAGGCTAAACAGAGGGCATTAGATATGATGTCTGAACTAAGAACATGGTGTTGAATATTGTGTATATGATGTCTAATCTATGCAATGCAAGACACCATATGCATGATATGAGAAGTATAGCCGTGCCAAGTTAGAGCATACACCTCGGTGGGGGAATAGGACTGGTCATCTATCTCTGAATCCATCTCTGAGGAGCTATCGGGACCCAACAAGAGATCTGCTTCGACAGGTAGCACTGTCTGCGCTGAAGGCCTTGTTTTCACTCCAG
Organism: Triticum dicoccoides; assembly: GCF_002162155.2. NCBI lineage: Eukaryota > Viridiplantae > Streptophyta > Magnoliopsida > Poales > Poaceae > Triticum > Triticum dicoccoides. The sequence continues at coordinate 255,630,032 of NC_041392.1, read as the reverse complement.
ATTTTTCAATCTCCCACCCAAATTGCTGTTTCACAGGAAGAGTAGTTTAATGTACAAACATTGTCGACAAATGGAAATGTAATGAAGAAAAGGATGGGAAAGATATCATTCAAATATATGATGCCTGGTTAAACATGATGGCATTGCACATTTCACATATATTATGGCTGGCTAAAAGACATGAGACTGCACAATACCCATATATGATATAGAAACTAAACAGGTGGCATTATAGAACATGTCTAAACTAAGCAGATGACATATATGATGTCAAAAGTAGGCACTGCAAGGCAACAGATGCATGATATGACTAACATCATCATGCCAAGGTAGAGCAAACACCTTGGGGGTAAATAGGAGTGGTCAGCGGCGTCTGAATCCGCCTCAGAACAGATATCTTCCTCTAGATTACAATCTGGAGAGAGGTGGGGAGGGTTTGCCATTGAACCCACCATGGAGCGATGTCTGCATGACATTGTATTGCCGCACAAAACTCTTCTCTTTTTCTCTACATGTTCAGCATGACTGTGTACAATATCTGACATGCATACGAAAAAAATGGTGATATTATGTAAGGAGAGCATGCAGAAATTTAGAGTGATGGTAAAAACTAGTGGATGGATCCAAAAATAGTGATATCAGGCTGATGATTGCTTTAATTTAATAAAAAGACAGATGATGATTGCTTTACTATTTGTTTTCCACCCAAGATGAACAACATAGGCATACCCTAGGTGAACCAGATATTAGACAGAGATAATGTTCATTGCTTCCTCGATATGTGCCCCACAACTAATTTAGAATTCAAGTTTGAACATTAATTTGGACCTGACTTGGAGTCCAAGAGGTGAACAGGATGATAAAGTAGTAGGTAATTTTAAGCAATGCATAACATAATCAGAAACAAAAGAGTGTGACCTCTCTTGTGGACCCGTGTACTCCTTAGGATCATATGCTGAGTCGGTGATGGTGATGCCGTTGCGGTGGGTGCCAGCGGCAGGGAAGGAGATCTGAGGCGGCGAAAGACGGTCAGGAGTCGTGATGTCTGGTTTGGTGGATGTTTCTGTCGATGGAGCAACTCAGTTGAGGTGGACGACGTCGCGATAGGAGCAGGACAAACCACACAAAGTTCCCTTCGACACCTACCTGTAATTGAAGTAATTCTGTAAGGGCTCATTTGGCTTGCATGATTCTAAAAACGCAGGGATAGGAAAAACATCGGAATAGGATAGGAATGCACATGGTAAACAGAGCATTTCTAAACACGGGATTTCTGTCAACTTGAGTGTTTGGTTTACAGGAATTGGAAGAGCAGAGGAATGCAAAGAAACATGGCCAAAATAAAGTGAAACCATATGAAAGCATGTACAGTTAGAATGTCATCCTGCCACTAATGCACTTGGTCTTGTTTTCATGCATAGGATTTTGAAAAGTAGGTCCATGTGGATGTTTTGCTTCATTCCTTTCAACAAAATACATGAATAATTGAATAGTAGAGTGCCATTGGAAAATTCCCTATTGCTATGTTTTTCCGTTGAACCAAAATAGCCCTAATGGATCGACATGAATGTATAGTAATGAGTGATGGAACAAGTGTACAACCTCTTTGCCATAGCCGTGTCGACCTCGACATCATTGGGTTGGTCGCTGAAGCAGTTGAGGCAGAGGTGGCTGTCGGAGGTGTGGAGGAAGATCTGAAGAATATGTAGACGGCGTCCAGGGCACTGCTCTGTTGTGATGGATTGTTCTGTCGTTTGAGCAGCCCCGGTGAGCCGTAAGACATCAAGGCTGAAGCAGCACAAGACAGACATCGTCAATCTCAAGTGGGATTCTAATAGCATCTCCAATAGATGATGTAAAATAGATGTAAAATTTACATCACCAAAAACCACCTGACTACAACAGATGAGGTAAAAATTGTTGAGTCTGAACTTAACTGTCGAAACTGAAATTTACTATGGAATCTGAATGTTACTATCGAAACTGAATGCAATGGTAGCAGAGAGGCACTTGACATGTAGTTTACGGAGGGCCTGCAGTTCATTTTCAACCTGCACCCCTGAGCCGCCAGCCACCACCGGCCGAACCGCCAGCCCCAGCGCCGCCTCGCCGCCCCGAAACAACTCCCGACCGCCAGTCCGCCGCCGCCCCGGCCAGCCCTATAGGCCCCCCTCCCCCACCCTGAACCCTAAGATAGATAGTGGGGTACCTCTCCGGCGAGCCCCCGTCCCCGCTGCGGGTGGTTCTTCCTTAACTCCAGTGAGCCCCCCACCCCCTGAAAATCGACTGACCCAAAAGTCGATTCAGTCGACTGAAGTGTAGTTAAATCAGAGCAGAGCAGCAGTACAAGCAAGGGGGAGAGCAGCAGCAGCAGCGCGAGCGAGCGAGCAAGAGCCGGAGTAGCAGTAGTAGCAGTGCGAGCGAGCGAGAGCCGGAGCAGCAGCAACAATAGCAGATCCGGCTAGTATGGACGCTGCCGCCGAAGGGGCCTCGCACTGGGGGAGAGCCGTCGTGGAGATGTCGCCCGCGGCGCCGACTTCAAGGTAGCCGCTCCATTGGGGTGTGGGATGGAGCACCGTCGGCGCTGGGATGTCGAGCTAAGGAGAAGGTGCGATGCGAGGAGCGTACAACCTCTTTGGTGGCGCCGAGTAGGCCTTGGCTTCGTCCGAGGAGTCGGTGAGGATGTTGCGGTTCCGGTGGAGCAGGTTAAGGCGGCGTTGTGGGGATGGAGCAGCCACGATAGACGAGGCGATCGTTGGAGCAACTCCTTGGAGGTGGAGGACAGGGCTGCTGAACCAGTGGGACGACGAGATGGACGACGGATCCTCATCCTGGGAGGTGGACGAGGGACGTCGAGCTGTTGCGGTGGATGACATCGTTGGGGAAGAGGCTCCAGCTGGGCAGCGGTGAGGTGGCGGACGGAGGAGGGTGGGGTTTCGCGGCTGGAGTGGAGAGGTTATGGCGGCCTGGGATTTCGAATGGCAAAAGGAGGCAATGGGAGGTGGTGAACCATGACTTAGGGGCACGCTTGTCCAAAATGTAGGGTATTTTAAAAAAGTACCCCGCACAGATTTGAACTAGCGGCCCTTTCGGCTCAGGGTTAGAAGGGGGATTTCATGTGTCGGGATTTGGCAGCTGGAGGGAGTTTTCGCGCGCGTTGTAATTTCAGGATAGCAAGGCGCGGGTCGTGAAGGCGCCAGTTTTGGGAGCACGATATCTGAATTTTCGGGATATAACAAGGCGCGGGTTGAATTTTAGGGACAAGCCTAACGTGTAATATTGTACTTGTACGTACCAAATCAATTCGCACTTCCCTCAACCAAAAATAAAACGAAAAAAATAACACTATTCACACCACCAAAGAGAGAGTCTTGCCCCGTTTTACTATAAAAATGCTATTTAAAGCTACTCATACCAACAATTTAGTGCAATTAAATGCTATCCGGTAGTATGAATCCATGTTATGTCCAATTAAATTTCTTCGCTTGCTGTATAATGCATGTAACCTACTCATACCAACATTTTAGTGCATTCCAAATGTCTATGCTACCGCTGCAATATGATCTGAATTTGAATTCGTTTCTCTATTTCAATAACAATCTACAATCATGATTGTTGCCAACTTCAACCATCATTCGTGTATTACCTTAATAACACACCACATGATTACTATAGAGATAGATATGAACTATGTGTACTACATGAACTCGAATTCTATTTTGAATACACTTGATGTTGATTCCAAATAATAGTACATTTGATGTACTAACTATATATATTCATAATCTAAACCATGTTGCATACGTGTACACCGTGTTTATCACACATACTATAGTGCCCCGCCCCCTACATTATGACAAGCATTTAGACCTGAGCTGCAAAAGCCACACATTAGCCCAAATTATGATCAATGTTCTATATGTTATACGTAGTACTAGCAAGATGCCCATGCGTTCCACAGAACATCAACATGATCAAGGGGAGGCCTAATTTGCAAATATGGAGAGGGGTGTGGGTATCTTTTTTCAAAATTTCCATAGTTTCCTTCCTATCTGTCAGATATAAATCGGACGGCCTATATTGTAGGATGGCACCATCATCAACAACTCCATTTTTATAAGAGTAGAGATAAAATATATTATATGTAGTATAACATGTTCATAACCACACCATGTGTATCACCGTTATATATATTCACACATGTGTCGGTTTAAAACACTATGATAAATTCTTCAAATATATGAATTCACTTTTTATAATGAAGTATGATCCTCTATTCGTCTTTTACACCCACACAATCCTCTTATCTTTGTAGCTAGCTAGTGCTAACTTTCTCTCATGCATGCAGACACCCGCATCCCTCGAACCCTCCCTCAGCATTCTCTATCTCCATCGCGCAAATTCGTCTTTTCACTTTAGGTCGTTCACCCACGGTGTGTGTAGGTCCCCCAGCTCCTTCTTTACAGCACACATCGATCGATATGCCTCTCTAGCCAGGTGTGCCTAGCACAAAACACAAGCTTCCCCTCTTCTCTTAATACCGTCCATGCCTCACTCCAACCACTCTTTTCATCGATCTCGTACTCGCACACTTCTCCCCCCTCGATATAGTATGACTCTCGCACCACCTCCTAGATGCATGCCTCTCTCTCTATCCTTCTCCACGTGCCTCATTTGCTTCTAACACACACATGCATGTATACCGATCGATCTCCCAACATATACCTAGGTCGACTTTAACTATTCCCCCCATCGATCGACGTACCTCACAAGTTATGTCTCTCCTTTCTCTGACAAAGGACAAATGATCTTCCTATGTAGTTATGTCTGCTTACCACATCCATATCGCCCCCCTCATCATTCGTGCATGCCTCCTAACCCGTCTCTCACACGCACGTGCACAGACAGGCAGTCATCCCATCTCTTATTGATATTGCAGGCGTTCCCTCCGGTTGTCTAGCAAGACTATCCCACCATTTGTTAGAAGCAACTCACTACCACCCCCTCCAACACTCTAGCTCTGTCTCTCTCCCAACCTTATTCCTCTCCTACACATATGCATGGATGCCAATCGATCTCCCTTAATACATGAGGTAGATCAATCTCCCTTAATACATGAGGTAGGCCTCTCTCCTCCTCCACACATATACCAGCCATTGTACCTCTATAGTTAATTAGGCCTCCCTCCCCCCACCACACACCGATAGTCGAGCGCTGTAGGTAGGTATCCATGCCACAGAGACAAACTGCACCTGTCCCCTCTCACGTTCTAGTAGGCCAGCCACTCTATATCTTTGACGTGGGCACACACAAATTCGATGGCACTCTTTATCGAGCACATGCGCGCACACACAGACATCATCCCTCTCTTCGATTCTATGGACACCTCAAGCCGATGATACCTCCACTCTCTTCTCGTGGATCGCCCCCTCTATATATATGATATATCCAAGACTCTATTTCACACACATTGCATATGTTACATTTTTTGATTGACCCCACCCCCCAAAAAAAACTATCACGAACCCACACACTATATCTCTCTACGTTTTTATCTCTCTCACACAACCCCACGTAGGTGGTATACGTATACAAGAAGAGAATAGGTGCACCATGCACGTACTCACGCTTCGTGCCCAGCCACGCCCGCGCGGGTACACGGCGGAGCTCATTTCTGTACGAAATGGCAGCCCACGTGCTAATTTGAACGCGTGTAGCGGTTGTTTACCTATGGAGGTCGTGTACCACGTGTGCACAAAACAAAGTTCAACTTGATGCGTTGGCGCGTTATTTTTAAATAAAGTTATATCGCTCAATGGCACGTACATAGAATATAAAACAATTTTTAGGGAGAAAAAGGTAGTCTGCTCCACTATACACAATGGAGCCTGCCTGCCTGGTTTGTCTCTCTTCAGAGTATCTCACACAAGGCTGCGGTGGCCTCTCTCTCTCTCATCGTTGGTCACTGATCCGGCCGCATCTCGTCCACCGGCGGAAAGGGAGGACGTGCATCGTTTCCCCGTTCGACGGCACCGAGGCAGCACATCCCGATCTACGGTACACGCTATTCTCTCTGACCAAGCTCCAGCGTGGTAGGGCCTATGCCACCTGCTCGCTGCTGCAGTATGGGTAGATTCCGCCCGCCGCCGCTCACCTAGTTACATCCCGACGACCTCCAGGTATCCCCTCCGGCCTTGCTCCACTACCCATCTTCCCACGTCATTGCATGTGGATCTTCCATAGTTCTTTGCCCAAAACATAGCTTGTCCGGCGTACTTTCCATATTGCAATCTCGTCCTCACACCATTTTAGACAAACACAATTGTGTTGTTATCTTCCCTTAGGACAAGGAATATGCTTCTTTTTTGTCGTCGCATGTGTCATCAACTGTTATTGGCCAGTAATTGTTTCCTTTCTACCTCTTTTTTGCAAACATGGCTATCCATTTCACCTCGTTGCTATTGCAACCTTTTAGTGAACTGCACAAATCACTTTTTTCTTAAGAGTGTTTTGTGCAGTTCTGCCAAAATGTCACACGGGCAACGTCTCTACATTTCATTGCGACAACACAAAGGGAGATTGGTTTTGCTCTATCATCCTCATCCAACTCCGAGCCTAATCTTCTCCAACTAGTTAGTCTTAAGAGAGACTGCAAAGGTGACCGGCTTCTATTTGTGTGTTTATTGTTTCATCAGCAGTCCTCTATTATGGTAATCACACTTAATATCTTTGGAACAGGGACGCTCAACTCTATTTTAGTGGAACTGCACAAAATGATCGGAATGTTGCATGCTCCAGACAGCTACTTTTTTCCCAACATGCCTTGTTGATTTAGACAGAGCTGGGGGGACGTTGCTGCCAATAAAAGCATGGATCAATTTTAATTTAACACCTTCTAACAACTTTAACTTCTGTTGTGATGTAAATATTAGCTCTGATTAGCAAGGAAGTTAGTTTTTTATTGTTTCCGAAAGAGCATCGATGGCAAGACACACGAAACAAAAGCTGAAAGCTCACACCATTGTACAATTTCATGTCGCTGGAAAATTATTTGTATAGTACATCAATTATGTAAACAAATGCTGGAAGCTTGATAGCATTGCGAGAAGCCTCTTCAGCATCCGGGTCCATGTGCCATGCACAAAATTATACTCCTTCATTCCTAAATATTTGTCTTTTTACAAATTTCAAATGGCCATATTTTAGAGTGTAGATTCACTCATTTTGCTTCGTATGTGTACTCCCTCCGTTCCTAAATATTTGTCTTTCTAGAGATTTCAATAGGTGACTACATACGGAGCAAAATGAGTGAATCTACACTTTAAAATATGTCTATATACATCCGTATGTAGTAGTCCATTTGAAACTCTAAAAAGACAAATATTTGAGTAGACACTTGTTGAAATCTCTAGAAAGACTGTGACGCCCTTGATTCAATCGTACACTAATCATACACGCAAATGTGTACGATCAAGATCAAGGACTCACGGGAAGATATCACAACACAACTCTAGACACAAATTAAAATAATACAAGCTTTATATTACAAGCCAGGGGCCTCGAGGGCTCGAATACATCAGCTTGAATACAAACGAGTCAGCGGAAGCAACAATATCTGAGTACAGACATAAGTTAAACAAGTTTGCCTTAAGAAGGCTAGCACAAAAGCATCTACGATCGAAAAGGCAAGGCCTCCTGCCTGGGAGCCTCCTAACTACTCCTGGTCATCGGCGGTCTTCGTCACGTGGTAGTAGACGCCCTCGGTGTAGTAGCAGTCGTCAAAGGTGTCATCTGGCTCCTGGACTCCGTCATCTGGTTGCATCATCCGAGAAGAATGGAAAACGGGAAAAAGAGGGAGCAAAGCAACCGTGAGTACTCATCCAAAGTACTCGCAAGCAAGGATCTACACTACAGATGCAACATTATCAAAGAGGGGTTGTATATGTGGACTGGGCTGCAGAAATGCCAGAATAGAGAGAAGGCCTAGTCCTATCGAAGACTAGCATCTTCTGGAAACCACCATCTTGCAGCAAACAAGAGGGAGTAGAGTAGCATAAAGTAAAGTGGTAGTAGTGTTATCAACCTCGGCCAGAGATCCTTTCTCGACTCCCTACGAGAAAGCAATCCCAGAGCCATACTATCCAGTTATCATCACAATCAAATCCTCATCACCATCCAGTTCTCATCACAAGTATCCAGTTCTAGTTGTATCGATCAGGATACAACTCCAAGTGTTTGTTACCGTAGGACAGGCTATGCATAGATTAGTTCTTCCCTGCAGGGGTGCACCAACTTACCCACCACGCTCGTTTGACTCCGGCCGGACACACTTTCCTAGGTCATGCCCGGCCTCGGCCAAACAATACGCCGCAACCCGACCTAGGCTTAATAGAGAGGTCAAGCACGCCGGACTAAACCTATGCCCCCAGGGGTCATGGGCCATCGCCCCGGGAACTCCTGCACATTGCGTGGGCGGCCGGTGAGCAGACCTAGCTACCTCCCTAAAAAGGCAGGAGCTTACCAGTCCAACCCGGCGCGCGCCGCTCCGTCGCTGACGTCTATTAAGCTTCGGCTGATGTACACGACGCAGAACGCCCATACTATGCCCACGTGATGGTTAGTGCTATCAGGCCAGAGGCCCCTCAGATCAAATATCCAAATCGTAGTGGATTAGGAACGCGCGGTAACAAGCAGAGACTCACGAAAGATGTGACCCCGTTGCCCCGTCTCGAGGACTTGCGGCAAGGACCAAGAATGCCCGGCCACGCCTCGTAATTATCTCGCGGGCACCCTCCAGGTCAACCCGTCTCCACATCACTTTCCAAGTAATAGTTGTAAAGTCCAAGTATCCGTGTGTCCAAACATCAAGAGGAAAACCCAAGGAATCACCCCCGGGGGGTTCCACTCAATGTAATCATCAAGGTGAACGTAGAGGAATCACCCTCGAGGTTCACACTTGAGGGGTTGCACGACAGAGCCGTATCGGAAGTGGTTAAGGAGGAAATCACCCTCGATGACCACGACCAAATAGCTACACTACAGGTTAACATCAGAAGTGCTGTAGAGGTCTCACCCTCGGCACTCAATAGTAACACTGCAGAGTCGAGCAACGAAGGGACGTGATGTGACGTGAGGTGTCGGGTCCTGGTCTTCGAACCCGTTGATCGGGTCTTCAATGATGAAGCAGGGGCAACAAGGACAAGGTGGGGGTCACTGATGGATCACTAACCAACCTATACTAAGCAGTTTAGGATAAGCCGGTACAGTAACAATAAGCAGGTTACAAAAACAGGCTATGCATCAGAATAGGAGCAAACAATAACAATAGCAAAATCTAATGCAAGCATGGGAGAATGGAATGGGCGATATCAGGATGATCAAAGGGGGGCTTGCCTGGTTGCTCTGGCAAGGAGGGGTCGTCGTCGACGTAGTCGATCACAGGGGCGGCATCGGTCTCGAGGTCTACCGGAGAGAAGAGGGGGAAGAAACAGTAAATATAAAGCAAACATAGCATCACAAAGCATAACGTGGCAATATGTTGTGCCGGGAGTGACCTAACGTATGGCTACACGATATAGGTGAAGGGGGAATTCAACCAGGAACGTTTTCCCGGTTCCGGACCTGTGTCAGACAGATGACCAGAGGGGAAAAGTTCCATGTTCAGATAGTTAGAGGCATGTGACAGATGAACTGACCACGTATTCGGATTCGTTGAATTTTTCTGAGCAACTTTCATATAGAAAACATTTTCATCCGAGTTACGGTTTATTTTTTATTAATTTTCAAAGTTTAAACAATTTTCTGGATTTATTTATATTAACAGAAATGGAATATGACGTCAGCATGATGTAGAGGTGATGTCAGCAATCAACAGGACGGTTGACTGGGGTCAAACCTGACCTGTGGGTCCAGTGGGACCCCCTGGTCAGTGACTGGACTAATTAAACAGTGTTAATTGGACTAATCTAATACTAATTATCAAGCGGGGCCCACTGTCAGTGTCTAATTGGTGAATAGATTAATTAGTCAATTTAATTAACACATTTTCTATTTATCTAAAACATTTTATTGACTCGGCCCCACATGTCAGTGGGTTGACTCAGTCAACGAGTCAACTGGGCCCACCCGTCAGTGGCTCAGCGGGCCCCATACATCAGCGCCAGGTCAGCCTCACCGGCGTTGGTGCCGGAAGTGCTCCGGCGAGCCTCCCATGGCGGCGCACGTCGGGAGAGGGGGTCGGGTTTCGCGCACAGAGGGTTTCCTGGGTCGTAGCTAGGTGCGTTCGACGCGGTTCGACGTCACACACAAGATGGAGGCAACGGCCGGGGCCAGGAACGTCCGGAACGGCGCCGGCGACGAGTAGAAACAGCGCCGAAGTACGGGCGCGAGCGGGTTTAGCGTTAGAGTGCACGAGCGGCCAAACTAACCAACTAGGCGGGGTCTACGGCGCTCCAGGAGCTCGTCGGAGCTACTAGCTCGAGCGGAGGAGCTCGGTGGCGAGCCCTACGACGGCAATGGCGGACGGCGGAGCTCGGCTTACGGGCGAGCTGGCTACGGCGAAAGGCACGGCGCGAGGAGAGGAAAGGAGGAAGGGAGGAGCTCACCGGGCGGCACACACGATGGCCCTCAGAGGTTTAGGAGCTGCAGTGCAGTGGATCGATGCCGGCGAGCTCCTGTGATCCGAAGTGGAAGACGAGGCCGGGGGAGCGTTCTGGGGCGCCCGACGTCTTGCAGCTCGTCGGGGAGGCGTAGCCGAGGGAGGCGGAGCGGTTGGACAGGTCGGCGAGGCGAACGGGTCTTGGTGGCCGCGAGGACGACGGAGAACGGCGGCGACCGCGTCGGTCTCCTCTCCAGAACGAAGGAGAGGGAGAGGAGAGAGCTGGATCTGGGGGAGAGGGGGCAAGTGGGTGAGTGGGGAGGGAGCCTGAGGCGTCGGGCTGCCCTTATCCTCCCCGCGACGCTTGTAGCGGCGTGGCCGGTGAGGTGGTTCGGCGGCGACGTGCACGCGCGGTCGCTCGCAAAGTGGAGGAGGGGGAAGCCGATAGGGGGGGAGTGGGCCGGCCTAGCCTGGGCCAGTTGGCTCGGGTGGGCCGAAGCCCACTGGGAGGCCAGGGGCTCTGGCCCCTTTCCCCTTTTTTTTGCTTTCCCTTTTTTTCTTTTTCCAGCAACTTTTGCCTCTGCTTTTAGCCACTATTGACTTTGCAAAATTATGCCACTGGCCAAAACAATTTCAAATAATGATTGGGCACTGCCAAAAAAAGATTGTGAGGCTTTAGAAATAGTTTGCCATTTTTATAAATTAAAAAGGCATTTAATTTATTTCTTAGGTCACTGTTTTAAGTAGTTTAGACCACTCAAACTCTTTGCAAAAATGTTGGTTCACCACCAATATTACTTGTGGATTATTTGGCACATGATGAACATTTTAGTTTTCATGTTTGACCAATTTTGAATTTCACTCAGAATTTGAATTTGAGTTCAACTGGAATTTGAAAAAGATAAGAACAATGATGAACAAACACTTGTTTAGCAAAAGGATTATATTAACCCCAGGGATTACTATAGCATCATTACACCGGGGCGTTACAACTCTCCTCCTCTAAAATAAATTCTCGTCCCGAGAATTAAGAGGTAGAAGGGAAAAGATCGGGGTATTCAGCTCGGAGGTTATCCTCGCATTCCGAAGTGGCTTCATCTTTAGTATGATTTGACCATTGCACCTTGAGGAACTTGGTAACCTTCTGGTGGGTTCGACATTCAGCTTCTTCAAGAATGCGGATAGGATGCTCTTTGTAAGTGAGATCATCTTGAACTTCAATCAATTCCGGATCGACTTCACGTTCCGGGTCCTTGAAGCATCGACGAAGTTGTGACACATGGAAGACGTCATGGACGTGAGAGAACTGAGGTGGCAACTCCAATTGATAAGCCACCAGTCCACGACGGGCGAGAATACGGAAGGGACCAATGTAGCACGGAGCTAGCTTGCCCTTGACTCCGAACCGTTGAGTGACTCTCAAAGGAGTGACTCGCAGATAAGCTTGTTCACCAGGTTGATAAGTTGAACCCCAGTGTTTCCGGTCATAGTTGCTCTTCTGGCGGGATTGGGCCGCCTTGAGATTATCCCGGACAATGCGAACCTGCTCTTCAGCTTGTTGAATAATGTCCGGACCAATGAGTGCTCGTTCCCCAGTTTCTGACCAATTCAGAGGGGTTCGGCACTTACGTCCATAAAGCACTTCAAAGGGTGCCATCTTCAAGCTGGCTTGATAGCTGTTGTTATAAGAGAACTCTGCATAAGGGAGAGATTCTTCCCACTTCTTGCCGAAAGAAATAACACAAGCTCGAAGCATGTCTTCAAGAATTTGATTGACTCGCTTGACTTGGCCTTGGGATTGGGGATGATAAGCAGTGCTCCAGGTAATATGAGTTCCCATTGCCTCTTCGAAACTATCCCAGAACTTAGAAGTGAAAATACTGCCGCGGTCTGAACTGATCTCCTTCGGAATGCCGTGGAGTGACACAATTCGGGAGATATACAAGGTTGCCAATTGACTAGCAGTGATAGTCTCCTTGACCGGCAGAAAGTGAGCAACCTTCGAGAATTGGTCGATGACGACAAAGATAGCATCGTTACCTTTCTGAGACTTGGGAAGGCCAGTGACGAAGTCCATTTGGATCCTATCCCACTTCCATTCAGGAATCGGAAGCGGTTGTAGAAGTCCAGCCAGTTTCTGATGTTCTGCTTTGACGCGACGACAAACATCACATTCTTCAATATATCGAGCAATGTCTTGCTTCATCTTAGACCACCAGTACTTCTGACGGATGTCAAGATACATCTTGGTACTTCCCGGATGAATAGAGAGAGGGGTGTCATGTGCTTCTTTCATCACCTTCTCTGTCATAAGCTCGAACCGGGGTACTACAATGCGATCTCTGAAGTATAAGCTTCCATCTTCACCAAGTGAGAAATCTCTGGATTTCTCTAAGGCAAGATCCCTTTTCATCAAATCAACGTGAGCATCTTTGACTTGAGCAGACTTAATTGCTTTCAGCAGAGTTGGTTCCAGTACAAGGTTATTCAGAGAACCCTGTGGAACTAGTTGAAGGTTTAGCTTGCATAGCTCTTCATAAAGGCGGGGTTGAGCTTTGTAGACCTGGTGATTATTGCAATAAGACTTTCGGCTCAGGGCATCGGCCATTACATTAGCCTTGCCAGGTGTATAAGATATACCGTAGTTGTAGTCAGCAATAGCTTCCATCCATCGCTGCTGACGGAGGTTCAGATCTGGCTGAGTAAACAGGTATTTCAGACTCTGATGATCGGTGAAGATCTCACAACAATTACCGAGAAGGTATTGTCGCCATAGTTTCAGTGCAAAGATAACCGCAGCAAGCTCGAGGTCATGAACTGGGTAGTTTTCTTCGTGAGGACGCACTTGACGGGAGGCATAGGCAATCACTCTGCGCTCTTGCATTAGGACGCAGCCTAATCCTTGACGTGAAGCGTCGCAATAGATGACAAAGTCCTTGCGAGAATCAGGGGGAGCAAGCACTGGGGCAGAAGTCAGTTTGTCCTTGAGTGTCTGGAAACTTTCCTGACATTTGTCTGTCCAATCGAACTTAACGCCTTTGTGAAGCAGATTAGTCAGTGGCTTGGCGATCTTGGAGAAGTTCTCGACAAAGCGGCGACAATAGCTGGCCAGTCCGAGAAAGCTTCTGACTTGCTTGACAGTCTTCGGAGGGGTCCAGTCAAGAATAGCCTGAACGCGCTCTGGGTTGACGGCAATACCATCCTTGGAGATAACATGACCAAGGTAGGTGACTTCGGGTAACCAGAATTCACACTTGGAATACTTGGCATAAAGTTGATGCTCTCGAAGCTTCTCCAGAACAAGACGAAGATGTTCAGCATGTTCTTCTTTATTCTTCGAATATACCAGTATATCATCCAGATAGACTACGACGAACTTGTCGAGGTAATCCATGAATATATAGTTCATCAGACGAGAGAATGTAGCTGGAGCATTGGTTAAACCGAATGACATGACGGTGTACTCGTAAGAACCATAACGAGTCACAAATGCGGTCTTTGGAATATCCTCTTCACGAACACGGATCTGGTGGTAACCCAACCTCAAGTCGAGTTTAGAGAATATCGATGAACCAGCCAGTTGATCATACAGATCATTGATCCGAGGAAGGGGATATTTGTTTTGAATTGTAGCTTGGTTTATAGGGCGATAGTCTTGGACCAAACGGTTCGTACCGTCCTTCTTCTTGACGAAGAGAGAAGGTGCTCCCCAAGCAGAGGAACTTGGACGAATGAAACCCTTGTGAAGAGATTTGTCGATTTCCTCCTTAAGTTCAAGGAGTTCATGAGGTGGCATCTTGTAGGGTCGTTTTGCAATAGGAACGGTGCCTGGTTTCAAGTCGATGACGAACTCGACAGCCTGGGCAGGGGGTATTCCTGGAAGTTCTTCTGGAAATACGTCTTGGAAGTCGCGAACGACTGGAATCTTTTCAATTCCCTCAAGAGGTGTTGCGTTCAACGCATTCAAGACATAAAGTCATGCTTCAGCGTTTTGAACAAGCTGAGCATGGTAGCTTACTATCTCATCGGAAGGATGTAGGAGGTGAATGACCTTGGTGGCGCAAACGATAGAGGCAGTATGCGCTTTCAACCATTCCATTCCCAGAATGAGGTCAATATTGGAAGAATCAAGAATAATGGGAGAAACACGAAATTCCAACCCTTCAATTTCAACGGGGACGTCGCGACCAATCATGGTAGTTCGGCACTGACCCGCAGGGGTGCGTACCACTATCGAAGTGTTCATGGGCTCGCAACGAATGTCATGTGTGCAAGCAAAATTTTCTGACATGAATGAATGTGATGCTCCTGAATCGAATAAAACAGAAGCCGGTACTGAATTAACAAGAAGAGTACCCATCACAGTGGCAGGCTGGTCTTGAGCTTCATTCAGATCAACATGATTAGCCTGACCATGACCATAAGGTCTGGCATTATTTTTATGGGGCTGATTGTTACGGCCAGTTGAAGGTAGAGCCAGCTGGCTCTTTTTCTGAGTGCACTTTTTAGCAAGGTGGCCGGGGCGGCCACATCTGAAGCACAGACCATCATTGGGATCGGGACCGGGAGCTTGGGATGGTACATCTCGAAGAGGCTGCCTCTCTGGTGGAGGAGGCAGACGAGGTGCAGCATAGGACTGTCTTGGTGTAGGTGCAGTTGGACGATGCATGCTGTGGGGAATCCATATCCGACGCTTCTGCGCTGACGGGCCCGAAGATGGGCCAGCGTCACGGCTACGCCTGAGGGATCCCTGGTGTTCCTGAAGACCAGTCTCAACCTGAATAGCCTTGTTCACCAAGGTGGCGAAGTCGGCAAAGTCATGAATGAGCAGTGCTAGCTTGATATCAGGGTGAAGTCCATCACGAAATTTCTCTTGCCTACGAGCATCAGTTGCAATGTCTTCTTCAGCGTATCGGGACAATTCCAAGAATTCCAGCTGATAAGCATCTACAGACTTGTTGCCTTGGGTGAGGTTACGGAACTCGCGCTTCTTCCTGTCCATGATTCCTTGAGGAATGAAGTGGGCACGGAAAGCGGCTTGGAAATCCGGCCAAGTGATAACCGTTCCAGCAGGTAGGGTACGCCTGTGGCTGTCCCACCATTGAGCAGCGGGAGGAAGAAGGATGCGAAGGTGACATAGCTGGCAGGGGCAACACTAGCAGACTCCATTTCATACGTGATGTCTCGGAGCCAGTCATCAGCATCAAGGGGCTGAGTTGAGCTGCGGTAGATTGTCGGATTGAGGCCCATGAAGTCCTGCAGAGTAACTAGGGCTGGCTGCTGGTTCATATTCGGACAAGGAAACTGAGCCATCATTCCTTCCATGAACTGGCGGTTCAGCTCAAACTGTTGCACCATTCCAGCAAAGAATTCGGGTGGTGGTGGATCGTTGCCACCACGGCCACGACCAGCAGGTCTAACCATCCTGCTAACATGTAACAGGGGTAGTTCAGTATCGGGCATTTGCAAAGACAAAGGATCATTCATGATGAAAACATGCATAATGAAGGAGGTACGATGGATTCCACTCCATAGTCAACACGACAGGTGTGTGTACTATTCAAGAGGCTATTCTAAGGAATAACTATGGCTTTATCCAACTTCGGGGTGAATGTGGTCACGGGATCCTAATGTTAGTAAATTCGTTTAACCCGAGTAGAAGAGAGTTCAGAGTCCCAGAGTATAGACGAGGAATAAAAGATCCTAATACCACCCAATGTTAGTAAAAGTTTTTCAGTGACTAGACTCAACTTCGGCCAAGGAGTTGGAAAGGGGGCTACCTACAGGCAGTCGGCTCTGATACCAACTTGTGACGCCCTCGATTCAATCGTACACTAATCATACACGCAAATGTGTACGATCAAGATCAAGGACTCACGGGAAGATATCACAACACAACTCTAGACACAAATTAAAATAATACAAGCTTTATATTACAAGCCAGGGGCCTCGAGGGCTCAAATACATCAGCTTGAATACAAACGAGTCAGCGGAAGCAACAATATCTGAGTACAGACATAAGTTAAACAAGTTTGCCTTAAGAAGGCTAGCACAAAAGCATCTACGATCGAAAAGGCAAGGCCTCCTGCCTAGGAGCCTCCTAACTACTCCTGGTCATCGGCGGTCTTCGTCACGTGGTAGTAGACGCCCTCGGTGTAGTAGCAGTCGTCAAAGGTGTCATCTGGCTCCTAGACTCCGTCATCTGGTTGCGTCATCCGAGAAGAATGGAAAAGGGGAAAAAGAGGGAGCAAAGCAACCGTGATTACTCATCCAAAGTACTCGCAAGCAAGGATCTACACTACAGATGCAACATTATCAAAGAGGGGTTGTATATGTGGACTAGGCTACAGAAATGCCAGAATAGAGAGAAGGCCTAGTCCTATCGAAGACTAGCATCTTCTGGAAACCACCATCTTGCAGCAAACAAGAGGGAGTAGAGTAGCATAAAGTAAAGTGGTAGTAGTGTTATCAACCTCGGCCAGAGATCCTTTCTCGACTCCCTGCGAGAAAGCAATCCCAGAGCCATACTATCCAGTTATCATCACAATCAAATCCTCATCACCATCCAGTTCTCATCACAAGTATCGAGTTCTAGTTGTATCGATCGGGATACAACTCCAAGTGTCCGTTACCGTAGGACAGGCTATGCATAGATTAGTTCTTCCCTGCAGGGGTGCACCAACTTACCCACCACGCTCGATTGACTCCGGCCGGACACACTTTCCTAGGTCATGCCCGGCCTCGGCCAAACAATACGCCGCAACCCGACCTAGGCTTAATAGAGAGGTCAAGCACGCCGGACTAAACCTATGCCCCCAGGGGTCATGGGACATCGCCCCGGGAACTCCTGCACGTTGCGTGGGCGGCCGGTGAGCAGACCTAGCTACCTCCCTAAAAAGGCAGGAGCTTACCAGTCCAACCCGGCGCGCGCCGCTCCGTCGCTGACGTCTATTAAGCTTCGGCTGATGTACACGACGCGGAACGCCCATACTATGCCCACGTGATGGTTAGTGCTATCAGGCCAGAGGCCCCTCGGATCAAATATCCAAATCGTAGTGGATTAGGAACGCGCGTAACAAGCAGAGACTCACGAAAGATGTGACCCCGTTGCCCCGTCTCGAGGACTTGCGGCAAGGACCAAGAATGCCCGGCCATGCCTCGTAATTATCTCGCGGGCACCCTCCAGGTCAACCCGTCTCCACATCACTTTCCAAGTAACAGTTGTAAAGTCCAAGTATCCGTGTGTCCAAACATCAAGAGGAAAACCCAAGGAATCACCCCCGGGGGGTTCCACTCAATGTAATCATCAAGGTGAACGTAGAGGAATCACCCTCGAGGTTCACACTTGAGGGGTTGCACGACAGAGCCGTATCGGAAGTGATTAAGGAGGAAATCACCCTCGATGACCACGACCGAATAGCTACACTACAGGTTAACATCAGAAGTGCTGTAGAGGTCTCACCCTCGGCACTCAATAGTAACACTGCAGAATCGAGCAACGAAGGGACGTGATGTGACGTGAGGTGTCGGGTCCTGGTCTTCGAACCCGTTGATCGGGTCTTCAATGATGAAGCAGGGGCAACAAGGACAAGGTGGGGGTCACTGATGGATCACTAACCAACCTATACTAAGCAGTTTAGGATAAGCCAGTACAGTAACAATAAGGAGGTTACAAAAACAGGCTATGCATCAGAATAGGAGCAAACAATAACAATAGCAAAATCTAATGCAAGCATGGGAGAACGGAATGGGCGATATCGGGATGATCAAAGGGGGGCTTGCCTGGTTGCTCTGGCAAGGAGGGGTCGTCGTCAACGTAGTCGATCACAGGGGCGGCATCGGTCTCGGGGTCTACCGGAGAGAAGAGGGGGAAGAAACAGTAAATATAAAGCAAACATAGCATCACAAAGCATAACGTGGCAATATGTTGTGCTGGGAGTGACCTAATGTATGGCTACACGATATAGGTGAAGGGGGAATTCAACCGGGAATGTTTTCCCGGTTCCGGACCTATGTCAGACAGATGATCGGAGGGGAAAAGTTCTATGTTCAGATAGTTAGAGGCATGTGACAGATGAACGGACCGCGTATTCGGATTCGTTGAATTTTTCCGAGCAACTTTCATATAGAAAACATTTTCATCCGAGTTACGGTTTATTTCTATTAATTTTCAAAGTTTAAACAATTTTCTGGATTTATTTATATTAACAGAAATGGAATATGATGTCAGCATGATGTAGAGGTGATGTCAGCAATCAACAGGACGGTTGACTGGGGTCAAACCTGACCTGTGGGTCCAGTGGGACCCACTGGTCAGTGACTGGACTAATTAAACAGTGTTAATTGGACTAATCTAATACTAATTATCAAGCGGGGCCCACTGTCAGTGTCTAATTGGTGAATAGATTAATTAGTCAATTTAATTAACACATTTTCTATTTATCTAAAACATTTTATTGACTCGGCCCCACATGCCAATGGGTTGACTCAGTCAACGAGTCAACTGGGCCCACCCGTCAGTGGCTCAGCGGGCCCCATACGTCAGCGCCAGGTCAGCCTCACCGGCGTTGGTGCCGGAAGTGCTCCGGCGAGCCTCCTGCGGCGGCGCACGTCGGGAGAGGGGGTCGGGTTTCGTGGACAGAGGGTTTCCGGGGTCGTAGCTAGGTGCGTTCGACGCGGTTCGACGTCACATGCAAGATGGAGGCGACGGCCGGGGCCAGGAACGACAGGAACGGCGCCGGCGACGAGTAGAAACGGCGCCGGAGTACGGGCGCGAGCGGGTTCAGCGTTAGAGCGCGCGAGCGGCCAAACTAACCAACTAGGCGGGGTCTACGATGCTCCAGGAGCTCGTCGGAGCTACTAGCTCGAGCGGAGGAGCTCGGTGGCGAGCCCTACAACGGCAATGGCGGACGGCGGAGCTCGGCTTGCGGGCGAGCTGGCTACGGCGAAAGGCACGGCGCAAGGAGAGGAAAGGAGGAAGGGAGGAGCTCACTGGGCGGCACACACGATGGCCCTCGGAGGTTTAGGAGCTGTAGTGCAGTGGATCGATGCCGGCGAGCTCCTGTGATCCGAAGTGGAAGACGAGGCCGGGGGAGCGTTCTGGGGCGCCCGGCGTCTTGCAGCTCGTCGGGGAGGCGTAGCCGAGGGAGGCGGAGCGGTTGGACAGGTCGGCGAGGCGAACGGGTCTTGGTGGCCGCGAGGACGACGGTGAACGGCGGCGACCACGTCGGTCTCCTCTCCAGAACGAAGGAGAGGGAGAGGAGAGAGCTGGATCTGGGGGAGAGGGGGCAAGTGGGTGAGTGGGGAGGGAGCCCGAGGCGTCGGGCTGCCATTATCCTCCCCGCGACGCTTGTAGCGGCGTGGCCGGCGAGGTGGTTCGGCGGCGACGTGCACGCGCGGTTGCTCGCACAGTGGAGGAGGGGGAAGCCGACAGGGGGGGAGTGGGCCGGCCTAGCCTGGGCCAGTTGGCTCGGGTGGGCCGAAGCCCACTGGGAGGCCAGGGGCTCTGGTTCCTTTCCCCCTTTTTTTTGCTTTCCTTTTTTTTCTTTTTCCAGCAACTTTTGCCTCTGCTTTTAGCCACTATTGACTTTGCAAAATTATGCCACTGGACAAAACAATTTCAAATAATGATTGGGCACTGCCAAAAAAAGATTGTGAGGCTTTAGAAATAGTTTGCCATTTTTATAAATTAAAAAGGCATTTAATTTATTTCTTAGGTCACTGTTTTAAGTAGTTTAGACCACTCAAACTCTTTGCAAAAATGTTGGTTCACCACCAATATTACTTGTGGATTATTTGGCACATGATGAACATTTTAGTTTTCATGTTTGACCAATTTTGAATTTCACTCAGAATTTGAATTTGAGTTCAACTGGAATTTGAAAAAGATAAGAACAATGATGAACAAACACTTGTTTAGCAAAAGGATTATATAACCCCAGGGATTACTATAGCATCATTACACCGGGGCGTTACAAAGACAAATACTCCGGAGTATATTTAAGAACCGAAGGGGTAGTGCACAGCCGCATGGGAGACTCAGACCGGTCATTGCGCCTCATTAATAGTGAGTAATTAGCGGTCAAATCATAAGCCCCACCTTTCCCACTGTAAGTTGCTCGGAAGAACCAACCATCAATACACTCTTCTTTGAATCCGCTCATACTACTCCATCCCTCACTATTTATAGAGCGCGCTTCAGAAAAAGAGAAAATCTCTGGGACCAAGGCGACTAGCGATGGGCCTGAAAAATAGCATTGGTAGTTATAGCACGGCGTCTATTACTAGAGGAAATAATGCGTACACACATGCATGCAGTGCTTCCACCCCGGGTAGACACATGCATCCACTTACTCCACTCTGTAGTCTACATCGAGAGAAAATTGCGGTTACCACGCCCTAATTAATTGAGCATTAAACCAAACGCGTCTAAAGTCTCTCTGGTGGTGGAAATGCATTGAGAGAAATGCATCATAATGAAGCGCGCCCTGTAAACTGTGACGGAGGTAGGAGTAGTATGAAGGTGCAAAACCAAGTACGCGTATGGCCACTCGGTCAAGGCACCTCCACTTGGCATATCACTGACATGTGGGACCGGAGTCTGAGCAAACCAATCTCAATTGACGGCAAAATGGCCAACCCGCCATTCCTTGAGAGAGACGAGGAGAGAGAACACACAGACGGGCTCGCACGGAGGCCAAGATATATTCGAGCATGGTCGATCGATATCATCATTACATGTTGGGCTGCCGTTTTCCGCCCTTCTCTGGAATAAATGTGTACTTTATCAAAGATTAAGAAAAATAAGAGTACAGAGGCTCCACCATGTTGTTCTAGTAGTAGTACTACTCGTACTACTAAACCTTCTGCTTGGCTCTTCGCCTCTTCGTGAAGTCGAACAATGATGGTACTCCACATGTTCGGTACTATAGTGTATGCCTCTGGCAATCTGACACCGAATGAACTGATGCATGTCCACCGCCTGGGCGAGGGTACGTTGCATTAGTCAAAAGGCGTAAGCAGGCTTCACCTTGTCCTGCAAGCTTCTCCTCGTTCTGCGAGTTGACGGGACACACCAACAAGTAGTGCTAGTCCATACTCCCTCCTTTCCGGTTAATATGGCTTAATCTTTTTTGCGGGTAAATGAGAGAGTTTTATTCATATATAAGCATTCTTAGGACGATCAGCCAAGACACTGGTCACTAGGAAGCAGGGTACCCTGCAAAAAAAGAAGTAGGAAGCGAGGTGTTTCATCAAGCCAGCTCTCGGCCACATTCAAAGTGCAGCAAACACGGTTCGCACAAAGATGCGCCGCAAGGTTTGCTGACCTGTTTACATGCTGAATAACAAAAAATAGGAAATATTACCGAGCGCTCCTATTTGTAAAAGGATATGAGCCAGAATTAAGCGAGAATTGTGGCGAGTGTTCCATGCAATCAACTTCCATTATCACATGCGAGAACCCTCGAAGAGAACCAAATGTATTGAAGATTGCTTTATCCAATTTTAAAAATATAATAAGAGTGCAGACGCTCCTCCATCCGGTTCCTAGTACTAGTATAGTACCTCTGTAGACTATAGTAGTAGTAATAGTAAACTTTGCGCTTGGCTGTTTGCCTCTTCGGGAAGTGCAACAATAATAGTACTAGTATAGTGTATGCGTCTAGCAATCTGACACCGAATTAACGGTTGCATGTCCACCGCCTGAGCGAAGGACAGCTTGCATTAGTCAAAAGTTTCTCCATGTCCTGCGACCACCGCGCGCAAGCTTCTCCCGTCCTACAAGCTTCTCCTCGTTCGGCAAGTTGATGGGACACAACAAAGTAATGCTAGTCCATACTGCCTCCTCTCCGGTTAATATGGCTTAATTTCAAACGAGATAAATACACTGCCTGTCATTGTATATTTGTAAAAATATGGTCAGTGGACTTCATAATACGCTCATTGCGCTCAATATATACATTTTCCGGTGTTTATACGGTCACTAGCTCACCCTGGCTGCGTATGTGTGTGCATGCACGTGTAGGTTGAGCACTTGAGCGTGACAGTGTGTGTTCCGTCGTGTGCTCGGACATGCATGTATTACGGTGTCACGCGCATTTTTGCGTCCATGTGTACGTGTGATTGTTGCATACACATAGGGGGAGTACGTGTAGGGGTCACTAAAGGAGCAGTCAAATCACACAGTAAGTTAGTCGGAAGAAGCAACCATCATTTCACTCTTCAATGACACGTACGCGATATAAAATGGTTGATATGGAGAGAAAAAGAAAACCACTATATATATACACACTAGTAGGAGCCTAAGCTACAAGCCTGCTTGCTTGGGTTTCTCTCGTCACAAGCATAGAAAGACGATGGCCACACCGCTGGTCACATATCCGGCCTGATCCCGCAGCTGGGGGAAGGGAACAATGTTCTGCGTAGACGAGGTCGACATCGGCGAGGGAGAAAATCCACAGTCAGTGCGTCCCAATCGGGGGTCACCGCGGTATGGGCCGATGCCGCGTCCCAGCCACCCTTCTAGCTACAGCCTAATGTCCCAGGTAGTCCATCTTCCTTTTGGAGCCGGCTTGCTCCACTGCCGCAGCTCCCCACGTAGCTCCATCTCCATGTCGATCTTTCTCTACTTCTACCGGCTTCTACTTGTGATGAGTTTATGTCTCATGAACTAGTGCCAGTACTATTATTCTAATCACACTTCTTCAATATCTTTGCCATCAGGGATGCTCAGCTTGATTTTAGTGGAACTACACAAAAGCATCGTATGATCCGAGGGTGCCAGCCATCTTTCCTTCGAAAGGTTCTACCTGGCCAGGAAATTAAATCATGTTTAAGGTTTAGGGTTTAAGTCGTAGTGACCCCATCAGTAGTTTTTCTTACACGCTCTCACAACTTTTGTCTTTAGTTATGAAGTAAATATTGGCTATGATCTGTGAATCATTGGGATGCATCAGCATGCGTGTTAGTTTTCCTTTGTATTTGATGGAATGTTGTAACGGGGCAACCTTGGAGTAGGAGTGAAAAAGGAGTGGAAAGTTTCTGTTTTTCCGAAGAAAAAATGGAAACAGAGAGAAACCAACGTTTCGTTTCGTTGGATCGTGCCATCGAGCAAAACCAATGTTTAAATCATGTCTGTCGCGTTCGTGTCTCACCCTCCTCCAGGGCTCGACCCCACACGGTTGCTTGGCATGCCACTCACCGCAAACCGAGTATATGATAAATTTCCCGCCTACTGGTCGATGGATCGCGCCATGGAGTACTAGTACTACTGTAAGAGATTGACGAGTTGGGGAGGATAGCTAGCTATAGCACGGACTCCCAAGAACTTTTTACATGCATGTTGTGGCCGGCTATTGCGACCATTGAACGCAGAGCAGTTGCGTGCACCAGGAAGCGACGCGGGCGATGCTCTCTCGGCCGGTGTGCCGCTTCAATGCCGGCGCCAGTGAGAGGTCGCGTCCGCTCTGGCCGGGCATGAATGCGGAACTGACCATTTCAGGCGGGAAGCACGCACGGGTG
Source organism: Triticum dicoccoides (assembly GCF_002162155.2). NCBI lineage: Eukaryota > Viridiplantae > Streptophyta > Magnoliopsida > Poales > Poaceae > Triticum > Triticum dicoccoides. The sequence goes on along the minus strand of NC_041392.1, from coordinate 255,605,914 downwards.
ATGAAGAGGGTTCGGGTTGGTCAGGAGCGGACGTGGCAGCGGTCCGGACGCCCGCAAACAAGAGATGATGTACGTTAATATTGCTGCGTATATAATTAACAATGTAAATAATGTGCCAGTTGGACAAATATGATTGGAGATGGAGATGGAGATGGAAATGGAATTTTACGTAAACACGGATATGCATGTCTATGTCTATGTGTGTGTGCGCGACGACTCTCGCGACCTGGAAGCGGGGGCGTGTTTTTGATCGAGTTTTCTTTCTTGGTACGTGAAAAAATTGTCCGCCAGTTTTCATTTCTTTTTTCTAGGAACACGCGTATTCTATTTAAAACCACTGCTATGGAGAGATTGTTTTACTCCATTATAGCCTCTTGTTTGATAGAGTTTCTCGCGTCTCGCTCTCTCAGCCTCTCCATATCAAAACAAGATGACAGTGTCCACACTATCTCTCTCCTCACCGGTGGTCACAGATCCGGCTGAATCCCGTCCGCTGCGAGAGGTGAGGAGGTGCAACGTTGACGTTGTTGCCGTCGGCGATGGAGGAAGCCGATGCGCACCATCCTCTCAGAGCCGGTGCTGGCACGGACGAAGGTCCTCCGCGCCCTTGTTCGCTGCCGTCGTGTGGGCAGATCCCACCCGCCCGCCTAAGCGACATCTCGCCCACCTGAGGTATAACTTCTTATACTGGTCCAGCTCCCAGGTCTCTGCATGCGGGTTTTCTTCTATGCGACTACTCCCTAGCTCCCCATGTATAGTAGCTAGGGTTCGTCGGCTGGTCCAACATCACCTACTATTATAGAGGTAATGCCACTCGAAAAGTTGTCCTGATTTATGCCTCGGTGGAGGTATACATTTTGTTTCGACAAAAAGTACATGGTGGTTGTGCGGTCATTGTCCATATGCTCCTATTGTTGCTGCTAATCTAATACTATCAGTGGTTAAATGAAGAAATGTTTTTTTCTCGGGTATCCTGGTTTAGTTCCCATCAAGATAATCATGATGATTCTGTTTGTTGGTGTACTTTTCATAATTCTTATTGAGAATTGAGATTTCGTTGTTAATCTTGTAAAACAAAGTAACAACACTATATCCTTTTTTACATTTTTGGAAACAGTGATGCGTATCTCCATACCCGGGCATGTCTTCCTCAATTTTAGTGGAACTGCACGAAATTGGATGGCCATTGTTGTTCCGCCTCACTATCCTTTGCCACATGGTTCTTCCTTCCTCGAGCTTGACTATTGAGAAGAAACAGACCACAGTGAGGATTTGTCGAACTTAATAGGTGCCTCACCCAAACTTGATGCCAAATGGATGATGCATCACCACGATGACCTATCGATGCTCATGGTTGTGCCTCATGGTTGCGTCGGCTGGTGAAGCTGATCGATTTTCAATGAAAAACAAGTTATCTTCCATCAGTGCTCTTTGCTTGTTACCCACAAAGATGATATCCTTCATCAGTTCACCTTGGTTGCATTGGAGACGCAGTCGCCTTTCACGTTGGTGCAATTTTATCACACAATTGGCTATGAACCAAATGTTTCCTCGAAGAAGGATCGATGTTGGTACTAAGAGCATAAGTTTTGTATTGATTTCTAAGCCTTCCCACAACTTTGTCTCCAGCTCCCCTGTAATTTTATTTGTCCAGCTATTAAATTTTATTAAAAAATGGTGTGGACTAAAAACCCGGATGGACGTAGTAGCCCTCCATTTTTATTTACTCTACATATTAGATTTGACTGAAGTCAAACTTTGTAAAGTTTGACCAAGTTTAGGCCGAACACAACAAACCATAATTATTAGAGAGGGCAAACTGTACATACTCTCAAACCTTTCCGATGATTGAAATGAAAATTCTTTATTTGTACACAGTCTCACACGTTTCCGATAATTTGGCGCATGTGTGGTTGTTCACTTAAGGGAGGGTAGTGTACCGCACGTGAAGGACAGGAAGTGCGACCAGGACGCCTGGATCTTTAGTTCATCGGATGTACTCCCTCCGTTCCTAAATATTTGTCTTTCAAGTGGTTTGCAATGGACTACCACATACGGATGTATATAGACATTTTTTACAGTGTAGATTCACTCATTTTGCTCCGTATGTAGTCATTTGTTGAAATCTCTAGAAAGACAAATATTTAGGAACAAAGGGAGTAGTAGTTTTATTCACTGGTACGTTAAATAAAGAGTTTCGTTTCGTACTTACACAATTTAAAACGATTGTTATGGAGAGAATAAGAAAACCACTCCACTATATATTAGTCGTATACACGAGTACTATATGGACGTAGCTTCATTGACTTTAGTGCAACTGCCTTTGGGTTTATGACAGGTGGGCCCAAAATGTGGTTGGCCCACCTGTCATACAGCCAAAAGCAGGTGCAGTTAAGGCACCGAAGCTCAGTCCGTACTACATTATATATATAAGCTGGAGCATCAGCGCTTGTTCGCTAGGGTTTGCACTCTCCACACTCTCGCCGCACTACATATATATATACACGCTGGAGGCTCAGTGTTCCTTTGCTAGGGTTTGCTATATTCACTGTCTCTCACCCTCTTCACCAGATCTAAACAAGACTGTGTTGTGGCCTCTGTCTCTCTCACCCCCCTCACAGACAGCTGGCGAAGGAGGCATCCGGATCCCGTCGCACCGGGAAGGGGAGGACGTGCAGCGTTCACTCTATCGCCTTCGGCGAGGGAGGCAATCCACTGTCGGCTGCGCATTTCTCTTTCACCCAGCGCCTGTTCGGGAGGGCCACCGACCCCTTCTTCCTCGCTGCCGTACGTAGTGTGGGCATATCCGACCTCCCACCGCACGCCTTGCCACATCCCGACAACCCTAAGGTATAAGTTTCTTTGAAACCGTCATTGGTCTAGCTGCATGCTGATCTTTTTCGATTCGGTAGTCGAATCTAGGTCTTGGTTCAAAGAGGAAAGAAGGGTGCGGTGGGGTGGAGCATGAATCTAGGACGTGGTTCAATGAGGAAAGGAGGAAGGGAAAGTAGTATAGACTAGCTATCCAGCCGCTTTGTTGGTCGAAAAGGGAAAAAGGGGCTAACCCAGTACACACATCTGTAAGGAACCCAACTCTTTGTTGAAAAGGGAAAGAAACTAGGGGGTCATGTAGTTTGTGTAGGACTAGATTTGCTGCCCTCACATCAGAAAAAGTTCCAAAGAGAACAAATATGGGACCAACGCAGATATGCTGCTTGGCTACATACTCTGCATCACCCATTTATACGTGTGGACACACATGGTGTTGGCATGTCCCATGTCCCATCCACATGATCGTGCAGTGTGTTTTGAGATGTTGTGCTACTTGTATTGGTATTGTTTTAAATAAATGTTAAATTGAAGCTATTGTATTTTAAGCAATGCCACTCTCAGAATTAACTACTGAACTATTTTAAGAGAATTTCTCTGTTAATATGAATCAATGCAACCGTTTTAGAAATGCTACTCTCCTATACTTTGTTTTCCATCAAGATAAGGTAGATGCTTCTTTTTGTGGCCTCATGTTTCATCCTCCTTTATTGGCAGTAATTGTTTCCTTTTTTGCCTCTGTTAAATCAGGGATATCTATTCAACTTGTTGCTATAGCAAACTTAAATGTCTCACCGATGACTTTACTTGATTTCAGAGTAACTGCACAAAACAAGATTGGATTTCCTATTCATGTTGGCAGATTCGTATGCGATCTTGTGTGCGTCATGACAGGTTGGTACTTGCCTTCATCCATATGATCGTGCAGTGTGTTTTGAGATGCTATGCTACTTGTATTGGTATTGTTTTAAATAAATGTTGAATTGAAGCTATTGTATTGTTGTCTTTTCCCATTAAGTAGTGAAAAAAATGGGACCAACCCAGACATTATGCTTGTTGCTTTGTTACAACAAACTCTGCATCACCCCCTTTATTAGTAGATGGAAGCACATATTGTTGTTGCACCCACTCTCCCCTGGAACTATTTATGCTTTTTCTTAATCTAATGCTGCTGGTAAAATTAAGCAATGCCACTCTCAGAATTAACTATTGAATCTTATTTCAAAACTGCAATACTTGTTAGGGATTGGTGGGATTACCATTTTTGTGGCCGCATGTTTCATCCTCCTTTATTGGCCAGCAATTGATTCTGTTTTTGCATCGGTTAAAATAGGGATATCTATTCAACTTGTTGCTATTGCGACAATTTGCTTCGCTTAATTTTGGTGGAACTACACAAATTGAGACCGGATTTCCATATATGTGTTGAGATCTCTTTTAGATCCACCTCAGGCGTTGTTTCAAATCTTGGTCTTGAAAGGTCAGTACCTACTTTCCTTAGAATTAACTACTGAATCTTATGCAGGAGTAGCCTCTCATGGAGCAACTAGACTGGTTTTTTACTACTGCCGACTGGATATTATGCCTATCCTAATACAGTAGTACTACCTTTGGCAAAAACATCCTCTAATCATGTGCATTGTGTTGTGTCAATTGATACCACTATTCCAAAGTCCAAAGTCTTCCGTTTTGAAAACTTTTGGGTTGAAATGCTAGGTTTTTTGGATTGTGTAAGGAGCTCATGGGAGGTGCCTGTTGCTGTTGGTTTATCTGCACCTACCACTCTATTTGTTAAATTCAAGAGGTTGAGATTCTCCCTTAAGAAGTGGAGCACTAATATTTCCTCCTTAAAGAAGTTAGCCACCAAATGTTTTGAGGTGGTTCTGTACTTTGACTCCCTCGAAGAAATCAGACCACTGACTAGACCTGAGTTTAACTTCAGGAAAATTGTTAAGCTACAGTATGAACGACTTCTAAAGGTGCATCACATATACTGGAAGCAGAGGTGCACTATTAGATACATCATGGTGGGGGATGAAAATTCCAAGTTCTTTCATGCTATGGCCTCGGAAAGGCTCAGACGTAATTCAATCTCTTCGCTGCAGAGAGAGGATGGTTCAACTATTAGTGAGCATGACCAAATGGCAGGAATTTTATGGAACTCTTTAAATTCTAGAATGGGCCAAGCTTAGGGTATTTCCATGGGTTTTGATCTCCCTTCTCTTATTCAACCAGCCCAGGGACTTGAGGATTTGGATGCTCCCTTTTCTGAACAGGAGATGTCTGCTGTGTTAAAGGATCTGCCTACTGATCGGGCACCTGGGCCTGACGGTTTCAATGGTATGTTTGTCAAAAGGTGTTGGACTATTATTGAGAAGGATTTCAGATAGTTAGTTGACGAATTTTATGAAGGAAGGATCAGCTTGCAGAACATTAATTCTTCCTTCATCACTCTCATTCCTAAAATGTTGGCGCCACTGGGTCCCAATGATTTCCGGCCAATTTCTTTAACTAACACCTGTCTCAAATTCCTAACAAAATTGCTGGCTAATAGATTACAGAAGGTAATCCTCAAGTGCATACACAAGAACCAATATGGATTTCTGAAGCATCGCTCAATTCAGGATTGTTTGGCCTGGGCTTTTCAGTACATCCATGAGTGCAAGCAATCAAAGAAGCCTATCATTATCTTAAAGCTAGATTCTGCTAAGGCCTTCGATATGGTGGAACATGAGGCCATCCTAGCTCTCCTAGCTGCAAAATGATTTCCTCCTAAATGGATTGGTTGGGTCAAGGAAATTTTGTCCTCCAGTGACTCTCAGGTTCTCCTCAATGGTATCCCTGGCAATCATTTTAAATGCAAGCGTGGGGTTAGGCAAGGGGACCCCTTTTCTCCTATGCTTTTTGTTTTGGCAGCAGACCTGTTACAGTCTGTTATCAACAAGATGTTGCTAGATGGTATTCTCACTCTTCCTATTGAGTGCCATGACCCGGATTTTCCAATCATTCAGTACGCTGACGACACAATTTTGATTCTACCTGCGGATGAGGCTCAGTTGGTGGCCCTAAGGGATATGTTACATGTGTTTGCTGAATCCACTGGTCTGAAAGTTAATTTTTCTAAATCCATGATGGTGCCTATTAATGTCCCAGAAGCTGAAGCTCTCCGGCTTTCTCAGGTTTTTCAGTGTGCCCTAGGATCTTTGTCGTTCACTTATCTTGGTCTTCCTTTGGGAACAACCAAACCCACGATCCAGGACTTGATGCCTCTGGTGGACTCAGTAGAGAGGCGCCTGACAGTTAGTTCAGCTATGTTAGATCAAGGTTGCAGGCTTCGGTTGCTGAGATCTGTTCTCTCTTCCATGCCCATATATTTCCTTTGCTCCCTATCCATCCCACCTGGCATCATCAAGCAATTGGAACGAATTATGAGACAATGTCTTTGCAGAGGGAATTCGGATACCCCTAGGCAATCCCTTGCTGCATGGGATTTGGTTTGTAGACCTAAGGAGAAAGGTGGTTTGGGTGTTATCAATTTGCAGCTTCAGAATCAAGGGCTTCTTATTAAACACCTTCATAAATTCTACAATAAAGCTGATATACCTTGGGTATCCTTGTTGTGGGATTCATACTATGATGGAGTTGTCCCTCAAGCCACTGTCCTCTGCGGCTCCTTTTGGTGGAAAGATATCTTCAAATTAGCTGATAATTACAGAGCCATTGCCTCTGTTTCGGTTAATAAAGGGGATTCGGTTTTGTTCTGGTCTGATGCTTGGAAACTGGGTGGTTCAACTTTACCTTTAAGACAAAGACTCCCATGGTTATTTTCCTATGCTCTAGATGATAAGATCTCTGTGGCAGATTTTATTGACAGTCAAGATAGAGCCTCCTTTTTCCAGCTGCCTATTTCCCAACAAGCTGCACTTGAACTGGATTCCCTTACCTCCTGGGTTAACAATTTGGCTAGGGACCCATCGGCTAATGATGTTTGGTCTTGGGTGGGACCCTCTGGAGCTTACACGTCAACGAGCTATTATACCATTATGCATTCTCATATGGCCACCATTCAGCCTTTCAAATGGTTCTGGAGCATTCGATGCATGCTGAAAATCAAGGTATTTGCATGGTTATTATTCTTCGACAGGCTCAACACCAAGGATCTGCTGTCGAGGAGGCACTGGCGGTCTGGGGACGCTGATAACCTTTGTGTTCTGTGCCACCGGCATATATATGAGGATCGTCAACACCTGTTCTTCTCTTGTAACTTCAGTACAAGAATTTGGACCTATTTGCAGATTGACTGGTCTGGTGGCTCCAATGTTCATCAATGCATTTCTTTGGCCAGGCAGAGATTTGCTAAAAGCTTCTTCTTTGAGGTGGTCTTCATGGCAACTTGGAATATTTGGATTCTTCGAAATGGGAGGACATTCAGAGGGGAACGAGCTACGTTTAGTGCCGGGCGTTGTAAATTTGTACATGATTTAACTCTGCTATCCCATAGAGTCAAGGCTCATGTTAGACCCCTCCTTTTGAATTGGTTGGAGGGGCTTCATTAAGTCATGTCTTATATAGGTAGGTATAGGTAAGTTTGGCCACTCTGGCCATTATCTTTTAGACTTAGTTTTGTATAGATAACTTGTATTGGACCCTTGGTTTTGGAATAAAAGACTGTGGGGTTGTGCCTTGCAGTAGTTAGTCAAAACAATCTTAGTTCAAAACTGCACCACTTGTTAGGGATCGGCGGGAGTACCATTTCTGTTAGGGATCGGCTGGAGTACATGTTTAAGAAATGTATTATTTAGATAATGTCTCTGTTATTATATATCGGTTATAGTGTTTTACAAATGGTACTATCCTGCTTTGTCGTTCTTTCTACATGTTTAACCAAGGTATTGTTAAGATAATGTCTCTATTAAAATGAATCGGTCGCATTGTTTTAGGAATGATACTTTTCTGCTTTGTCGTTCTTTATACATGTTGAAACAAGGCATTGTTAAGATAATGTCTCAGTTAATATGAATGAATCACACTGATTGAGAATTGCTACTCTCCTGCTTTGTTTCCCATTAAGATAAGGTAGATCAGTAGATGTTTTTCTTCTGGGAGTACAAGTCATCCACCGTTATTTCTCAGTAATTGTTTCCCTTATACCTTTTGTTGCTTACAGGGATATCAAAATTAAAGCTCGATTCTATTCCGACTTTGATTTTAGTTGAATGGCACAAAAGGAGCCAATGTGTCTAAGGCAAACTGCTGCATTAGTGGGTCCAGTTGGTCTTACCACTTTGTAGAAAGAAGCAGCCACTGTTTGCGCTACATTACACAAGGAATGATCGAGAAGCTTTGCAGGGTACTAGTAGAAGCTGGTGCCATGACTAGTCTACAGAGATGGCTGCTTTACTTGTGGTTCGGAGGAACACTGGGCAAACAAGTGCCCAAACAAGTACCAAGAAGCCAGGACTGGACTCCAAGTCTGTCAATGTCACTCTAAGCAACAATGATGGGGCATCTGGGTATGGTAATCTGTTTACCATACTTTTAGTTTGTTAGTCCACCGATTGGTGGGTTGACACTGGGGCCAATATTCATGTGTGTGCTGATGTGTCTTTGTTTTCTGGCAGCATATAAATATGAAATCCACAGGGATGCTCAGCTTGATTTTAGTGGAACTGCACAAAATGTTCAGATGGTTCGTGTCCTCCATAATGATACTTCATCATGCACAATACATCGAATGGTTCTCTAATCATTCGTCGTCACCTTGAGCCACCGGACTATCAGATGACAAACTGATGACAAACCCTGCCCGTTCCACAATCATAGGCATTACATATTTTGAATGGGAAAAGCTTGTCAAAGTTGACATTAGTTTAATATATTGGAATTGGGAAACCTTGTCAATTTTTGCTAATTGATGTTAGCCAGAATACATGCATTTGATATTTTTGAGTGGGACGTCGTTTGCTATGAGCAACATCGATCGTTTTTTCCTATTCCTGTCTTCAGTTCAGAAGTAAATATTTACTCTGCTGAGATGCATAGTCACATGAATGTTGACTTATGTAAGATATTTTAAGAGTTTGTTCTGAATATTGTCTATGTAATGCCAGGCCTTGTGTTTGATTGCAAAGTTGAGCTTGGAATGTTGTGGCATGCGGCATCACGAGCTATTCACCATGCCTCCTGAGAATAATGCTTCATATTGTTTTGCATGTCGATCTAATGCTAGTGATTTGCTTGTTAGGAAGATCATCCTCTTCTGTTGTTTCCGTGCTTAAGAAGTTCATCATCTTATGTTTCATTCATAGCCTATACGACAAGTCGGGTAGGTTAGACGTGAAACCATATGATCTTCTGACCAACTCATCATCTCAGGCCATGATTGGATCGTCGTTTTCCAACCAAAACCGCTTGTAAAACCGACGCTCGTAAATAAAAGCAGATGGTCTCGGGCGAAGTGCTTGGTTGGTCGATTTCGACTAGTAAAATATACACCAGTCTCTCAAATTACACGCGTAACCCGCTGGTTTTACTTACAGACCTCGGGCCCTCGGTTTTATTTCGCCTGTATTTTACGCGTTGTTTCCGATGGCGAGTAAATTACACTTGTATCTTAATACAGCTGTGAAATAAACCAGAGCTCCCAAGCGCGACCTTACCGTTTCATGTCGTCTCAGTCTCTTGAAGGTGCTCATGGGTGTCCGATGATCCTGGCTTCCTGAATGAGCAGCGGGCGCTGTATCAGACCATCCGTAGGGCCCGCGAGGCCCTCTCCGTCGTCCTTCGAGTTGTTGCGTTTGTCGTGGCGCCGAGCATTGTTAACATGGTCAATGAACATTAGGATTCAAGAGATGACTTTATTTTGACTGGTTGACAGTAGGGACCCACTAGGGCCATAGCCGTACGTACGCAAGTGCCTCCTTATTATGTACAACTATATTTTTTTTTCTTCCTCCTGGTTTCCTGACATCACGGTCCCACACCATTGTCAACCTATGTAGTCCATAAACGAGAAAATTGCACAAGGTGCGGCCAACAGCTGGGACCAAGCAGCTCGAGTAGTATTTGTGTTTTTGAGGCGTGAGCACTGCAGAGTTTTTCTTGGCGATGTTTTCGTTGTTGTTCAGAGGAGAGCAGGGTATTAACTAGGCGGGCTGTGGCCCGTCTAGCCCAGCACAGATATCCAGCCCAGATATTAATTTTTTTCAAGATGAAAATGGCTAGCCCAGCTATATGTTTTTTTGAGGAATACCCAGGCAAGGTCAACTTGTTATTCTCCGCCCACTGGGCTGCAAATCTTTCCTAGGAGGGATGCATTTGGCTTAATAGGAAAATGGGCTTTAAAAAATAATAAATAGGATGTAATTATAAAAACTGGGTAGTAACTATAAAAAATGCACCAAGCACGGAATTAGTTTATAAAATATTATTTATGGATTTTGAAAATCTTAATTTTTAATTGTTGCGCGCGCAATGTATTGTTAGATTTTTACGTAATACAAATTTATATTTAATCTGACTAGAAATTTTGGGATAAAAATATTTCGGATCCCATCAAAATGTGGGAAATTTTATTGAGTTATGTCATGAACGGTTGGTTGAAATTATTAATCATTGTCCTAGCTAGAAAATGGGCTGTACTTTTAACAAACTGTAAATGGGTTGTAGTAAATTCCATTAGAATTCAAAAATGGGTTGTACATTCATACAAATCAAAATGGGCTATAAGTTCTCTCCCACACACTTGTGGGCCTACTAAGTTGACGCGTCCCTTAAAAAAATAAGTTGACGTGTATGCAAGGCTTTGTGAACTTATTATAGTCAACACACGGTTCTAGTAGCAGTGGCCATTGGATGTCCATCCAACAGATGTCGTGCTTCTTCTTCAATCTCGGATATTCTAGCTTCACCTGCGCAAAAAATGATTCCTCCCCCTGACATCTGGGGCACACCATTTCGGAAGCTGACCTGTGGGCCTGCTAAGTTGACGCGTACCAAGGGCTTTGTCAACTTAGTCAATATGAACGATTCTAGCTGCAGTGACCGTACGATGTCCATCCAACGGCCGTAGTGCTTCTTCAACCTCTGGTCTTCTTGCTCCAGCCGCCCAAAGCAGCGTCGGTCGTGCCTCGTGCTCCTGCCTCCCGTGGCCGGCTGTGATGCCGCGGAGCCCTCACCACCCCCTACTACTCCCACCGCTGGCCAGGCCATCCCTCTACTCACCCAAACCCCCTGTTATTCCGTGGCGATGGCAGCCTCACACCATAGCCGAACCAGTGAACCCTCGTACTCCTCTCCGTGCGGGCTTCCACTGTCGCGTCTTCCCCGGCTCCGCGTCGTCCCTTTCCTAGGCCTCGCCGTCGTCCACCGCCCTGGTGCTCTCGGCGCGGCGTGGTCAACGTGGTCAAGGAACGACTTCCATCGGACATGGACTATACGTGGAGAGGCTGACAGCTGGGTCCACGACGGCAGCAAGGAAGTGCCTCTTTATTACGTGGAAAATAATGATTCCTCCACCTCGGATGACAATGAATGCTCAAGTCATGTATATGATGATGATGAAAGTTGCATGGCAATATATCTCGGAATGGCTATGGAAATGCCATGATAGGTAGGTATGGTGGCTGTTTTGAGGAAGGTATATGGTGGGTTTATGGTACCGGCGAAAGTTGCGCAGTACTAGACAGGCTAGCAATGGTGGAAGGGTGAGAGTGCGTATAATCCAAGGACTCAACATTAGTCATAAAGAACTCACATACTTATTGCAAAAATCTATTAGTCATCGAAACAAAGTACTACGCGCATGCTCCTAGGGGGATAGATTGGTAGGAAAAGACCATCACTCGTCCCCGACCGCCACTCATAAGGAAGACAATCAATAAATAAATCATGCTCCGACTTCGTTACATAACGGTTCACCATACGTGCATGCTACGGGAATCACAAACCTCAACACAAGTATTTCTACTAATCCACAACTACCCACTAGCATGACTCTAATATCACCATCTTTATATCGCAAAACTATTGCAAGGAATCAAACATATCATATTCAGTGATCTACAAGTTTTATGTAGGATTTTATGACTAACCATGTGAATGACCAATTCCTGTCATCTCTCTAAATAGATATTAGTGAAGCAAGAGAGTTTAATTCTTTCTACAAAAGATATGCCCATGCTCTAACAAATATAAGTGAAGCAAAAGAGCATTCTACAAATGGCGGTTTTCTATGTGAAGAGAAACAGGCAATCCAAACTTCAAATGATATAAGCGAAGCACATGAAGCATTCTATAAAGCCATACTCAAAAGATATAAGTGAAGTGCAATGAGAATTCTATAAATCAACCAAGGACTATCTCATACCAGCAAGGTGCATAAAAGAAAAGTGAAAACTAAATGCAAAAGACACTCCAAGATTGCACATATCGCATGAACGAAACGAATCCGAAAACATACCGATACTTGTTGAAGAAAGATGGGATGCCTTCCGGGGCATCCCCAAGCTTAGATGCTTGAGTCTCCTTGAATATTTACTTGGGGTGCCTCGGGCATCCCCAAGCTTGATCTCTTGCCTCTCTTCCTTCTTCTCACATCGAGACCTCCATGATCTTCGAACACGTCATCCACACAAAACTCAACAGAATGCTCGGTAAGATCCGTTAGTATAATAAAGCAAATCACTACTCTAAGTACTGTTGCAAACCAATTCATATTTTGTTTTTGCATTGTAGCTACTATAATATAACTTTTCCATGGCTTAATCCACTGATATAAATAGATAGTTTCATCAAAACAAGCAAACTATGCATCAAAAACAGAATCTGTCTAAAACAGAACAGTCTGTAAAAATCTGAATATTCACCATAATTCTGATACTTGAAAAACTCTGCCAAAATTAGGAAACATAAAAAATTGGTATATAAAGACATTGCAAAAATAATCAGAACCATTTGATGTTCCAGTAAAAGATGTAAAATTGCGCGCTACAGCCAAAGTTTCTGTCCTGCACCATACAAACCAACAAGCATCTAAAACATCCTAAAGGCAAACCTTGGCACATTATTTTTATAATACAATCGAATTGTACAAGGGGATAATTATTTTTGTTTAAAAGTTTATATAATTAAGATTCACAAAGTTTCCATGGGCATGAACAAAGTTCAAGGACGTCCCCCATTTTCACAATGCTCGTCTATCTCACTTTCACTTTTCTTTTTGAAAAGTTTTGGGTTCCCCTCTTTATTTTTTTTTAAACTATATAAAAGCACAAAAAAGAAACAAATGACTCTCTAAAACTTCCGGGTTGTCTCCCTGGCGGCGCTTTCTTTAAAGCCATTAAGCTAGGCATATAGTGCTCAAGTAATGAATTCACCTGGATCCCAAGGTATATCAAAGCCAATTTTAATTAAAAATGATTTTTAATTTAGTAGTGAGCACAAAGTAACATATATCATGCAACAAGAAAGTCTAACTCTCTTCCTATGCATCGGCATGTCATAAAAGAACAATTCATGCACACATAGTAAAGGCCGATGCATAGTATAAACAGTTTCTTGCAATTTTATCGCATTGGAAACATAGAGAGGTGGAGATATAGTTCCTCTCTCATAATAATTGCAAGTAGGAGCAGCAAGCACATGCATATTATATTCATCAAAATCATCATGTGCAATAGTAAAACGCAACCCATCAATATAATCCTTAATAAGTGCAAACTTCTCCGATATAGTGTAGTCGGGAGAATTCAAAAAGATAATAGGACTATCATGCGTGGGTGCAATAGCAACAATTTCATGTTTAACATAAGGAACTATAGCTAGTTCATCTCCATGAGCATAATTTATATTGGCATCTTGGCCACAAGCATAGCAAGCATCATCAAAAAGGGATATTTCAAGAGAATCAACGGGATCATAACAATCATCATAGCAATCATCCTTCGGTAAGCACGAAGGGAAATTAAACAATGTATGAGTTGAAGAGTTACTCTCATTAGAACGTGGGCACGGGTAGCTAATCCGCTCTTCCTCCTTTTGTTCTTCGCTCTCCTCGTCATCTTTTTCATCCAATGAGCTCATAGTTTTATCAATTTCTTATTCCATAGACTCCTGCAAAATATTAGTCTCTTCTTGGACAGAGGAGGAGACCTCGATATATGGTTTAACGTAGGCATTAGAAGCATAATTCTCATAACAATATTCAAGTATGGCAAAATTTTCAGATTTGTAAAGAGTAGCATCATACGTTTCAATCAAAGAAGCAATTTCATAAGCACCCTTGAAATCAACAAATTCTTCAATTTGTTGAACATCATCGTAATTATAAACACCCTTAGCATAAGAAGATACGATTCCATTACCACTAAACAAACATTGGTAGGGAAGGTGTTTCTTAGGGTCTTCAGAACAACAAGTAAAATCATATATTTCACATAAATTCCAAGCATAGCATTGCAAATGATGAATTTGATCCAGTAAACATTTCCCTTTTTCAGATATGCGGTGTCGCACAAAACAAGCATGCTCATACCCTCAACTAAGCTAGTTGGGGTTTCAGCACGAGCACAAAGGGATCGAAGATGATCCAAGTAATAAGCTTCAGGAGTGTGATAGATTTTGAGTGGTTCTTCAACCATTGGTTCAGTAGGTACAACTAATTTTTTTGGTATTTTGCGTTTCCTACCCATAACTAAAGATAGAAAACAACTAAGAACAACAAATAAAAATTACTTAGTGATAAAGCAAACAAGCACACACGAGAATATTCACCCCACGCTATAACTCCCCGGCAACGGCGCCAGAAAAAGGTCTTGATAACCCACAAGTATAGGGGATCGCAACAGTTTTCGATAAGTAAGAGTGTTGAACCCAATGAGGAGCTAAAGGTAGAACAAATATTCCCTCAAGTTCTATCGACCACCGATACAACTCTACGCACGCTTGACGTTCGCCTTACCTAGAGCAAGTATGAAACTAGAAGTACTTTGTAGGTGTTTTTTGATAGGTTTGCAAGATAATAAAGAGCACGTTGATACATCTTCGTCGTATCTATAATTTTTGATTGTTCCATGCCAATATTATACAGCTTCCATATACTTTTGGCAACTTTTTATACTATTTTTGGGACTAACATATTGATCTAGTGCCCAATGCCAGTTCCTGTCTGTTGCATGTTTTATGTTTCACAGAATATCCATATCAAACAGAGTCCAAACGGGATAAAAACGAACAGAGATTATTTTTGGAATATTTGGAGAATTCCGGAAGAAAAATCCACGCGAGACGGTGCCCGAGGGAGGTACGAGGCAGGGGGCGCGCCCCTGACCCTCGTGGGCCCCCCGTAAGGCGGTTGATGCCCTTCTTCGGCCGCAAGAAAGCTAATTTTTGGGAGAAAATCACAGCAAAGATTTCAGTCCAATCGGAGTTACGGATCTTCATATATACACGAAACGGTGAAAGGGCAGCAGAACAGACCGCAGAAACAGAGAGGGACAGAGAGACAGATCCAATCTCGGAGGGGCTCTCGCCCCTCCCATGCCATGGAGACCAAGAACCAGAGGGGAAACCCTTCTCCCATCTAGGGAGGAGGTCAAGGAAGAAGAATAAAGAGGGGGGCTCTCTCCCCCTCGCTTCCGGTGGCACTGGAGTGCCACCGGGGGCCATCATCATCACCGCTATCTTCACCAACAACTTCACCGCCATCATCACCAACTCTTCCTCCCTCTATGCAATGGTGTAACCTCTCTCTTACCCGCTGTAACCTCTACTTAAACATGGTGCTCAAAGCTATATATTATTTCCCAATGATGTATGGCTATCCTACGATGTTTGAGTAGATTCGTTTTGTCCTATGGGTTATTTGATGATCGTGATTGGTTTGAGTTGCATGTTTTATTATTGGTGCTTTCCTATGGTGCTCTCCGTGTCGCGCAAGCGTGAGGGATTCCCGCTGTAGGGTTTGCAATATGTTCATGATTTTCTTATGGTGGGTGGCGCGAGTGATAGAAGCACAAACCCGAGTAAGTAGGTTGTTTGCGTATGGGATAAAGAGGACTTGATACTTAAATGCTATGGTTGGGTTTTACCTTAATGATCTTTAGTAGTTGCGGATGCTTGCTAGAGTTCCAATCATAAGTGCATATGATCCAAGTAGAGAAAGTATGTTAGCTTATGCCTCTCACTCATATAAAATTGCAATAATGATTACCGGTCTAGTTATTGATTGCCTAGGGACAAATAACTTTCTCGTAACAAAAAGCTCTTTACTAAAACTAACTTAGTTGTGTCCTTATCTAAAACATCCCCTACTTTTTATTTACGTACTCTTTATTACCTTGAAAACCTATCCAACAACACCTACAAAATACTTCTAGTTTCATACTTGTTCTAGGTAAAGCGAACATCAAGCATACGTAGAGTTGTATCGGTGGTCGATATAACTTGAGGGAATATTTGTTCTACCTTTAGCTCCTCGTTGGGTTCGACACTCTTACTTATCGAAAACTCTTGCGATCCCCTATACTTTGGGTTATCACACGTAAATAAAAAGTAGGGGCTGTTTAGATCAAGATACAACTAAGTTAGTTTTAGTAAAGAACTTTTTGTTATGAGAAAGATATTTGTCCCTAGGCAAATGATAACTAGACCGGTAATCATTATTGCAATTTTATTTGAGGGAGAGGCATAAGCTAACATACTTTCTCTACTTGGATCATATGCACTTATGATTGAAACTCTAGCAAGCATCCGCAACTACTAAAGATCATTAAGGTAAAACCCAACCATAGCATTAAAGTATCAAGTCCTCTTTATCCCATACGCAAACAACCTACTTACTCGGGTCTGTGCTTCTGTCACTCATGCCACCCACCATAAGCAAATCATGAACATATTGCAAACCCTACAGCGGAGATCCCTCATGCTTGCGCGACATGGAGAGCACCATAGGACAGCACCAATAATAAAACATGCAACTCAAACCAATCACGATCATCAATTAACCCACAGGACAAAACTGATCTACTCAAACATCATAGGATAGCCATACATCATTGGGAAATAATATATAGCATTGAGAACCATGTTTAAGTAGAGATTATAGCGGGTAAAAGAGGGGTTACACCGCTGCATAGAGTGGGAAGAGTTGGTGATGATGGCGGTGAAGTTGTTGGTGAAGATCACGGTGATGATGATGGCCACGGCAGCGTCCCGACGCCACCGGAAGAGAAGGGGAGAGGGGGGCCCTTCTCATTCTTCTTCCTTTACCTCCTCCCTAGATGGGACAAGGGTTTCCCCTCTGGTCCTTGGCCTCCATGGCATGGGAGGGGCGAAAGCCCCTCCGAGATTGGATCTGTCTCTCTGTTTCTGCGTTCTGGTATTCTGCCCTTTCACCGTTTCGTACATATATGGAGATCCGTAACTCCGATTGGACTAAAACCTTCGCCATGATTTTTTCCTAAAAATTAGCTTTTTTGCGGCAAAAGAATAGCATCAACCGCCTTAAGGGGGCCCCACGAGGGTCAGGGGCGCGCCCCCCCTGCCTCGTGCCTCCCTCGAGCACCGTCTCGCGTTGATTTTCTTCCCATATTCTCCAAATATTCCAAAAATATTCTCCGTCTGTTTTTATCCCGTTTGGATTCCGTTTGATATGGGTTTTCTGCGAAACATATAATAGGCAACAAACATGAACTGGCCTGGGCACTGGATCTATATGTTAGTCCCCAAAAATAGTATAAAAAGTTGCCAAAAGTATATAAAAGTTGAATAATATTGAAATGGAACAATCAAAAATTATACATACAACGGAGACGTATCAGACTCCACAGGTTACTATTCATCTTTACCGTCGACCCCCTCCAGCCTCCATGGGCTACTATTCATCCACCGTCGACCTCCTCCAACCTCCACCTGCGACTGTTCATCCACGGGCTCCTGTTCATCCAGCCTCCACCGCGCGCTACTCCACCAGCTACTGTTCAACCAGCCCTCTCCACGGGATCCTGTTCAACCACCCCTACACGGGCTACTTTTCATCTAGCCCTCCACCGTCTACTGTTCATCCCGCCCTCCACGAGGTGGTCATGTTCATCCTGCCCTCCACGGGGTCTTGTTCATCCAGCCCCAACCGGCTCGATCGATCGGGGTCCTGTTCATCCAGAGGCAACACCATGGGGTCCTGTTCATCCACCCCCACCGGGAACTGTTCATC
>NC_041392.1:255565657-255587503 GCF_002162155.2 Triticum dicoccoides | reverse complement strand
ATCGATCGGCTTCAGTTAGCAGTAGTAGCGAAGGAATCGCTCGATCGGGTTCAGTTAACAGCCATCGATCAATCGCTCGGGTTCAGTAACACGCGTAGCCTGCAGTGCAATCGCTCGGGTTCAGTTAGAGCCCAACGCCTCACTCGGGTTTAGTTAGAGCCCAATGCCTCACACCCACGCGTGTGCGTGTACGAGAGAAACGCGCATCGCTCGGCCCCGACCACCCACCGTAACCGGGAACACCCCGATATTTTCCTCGCCCTCGCTTCTACCACGGTTTTTTCCGTCATAGACGGCCCAAAGAATGTCATGCAGCTATGTCTACGGCCCGCCCAGGACGAAAAGCCCATTTTCTGTCATGATTTTTGTCATAGAAGTAGGAGCCCACCACATCTATGATGATACCGGGTTTTGTCACAATTATCGTCATAGAAGTGTCATAAGTATGACAGAAAAAATTCATTCGGCCCAAAATGTCACGGATGTGTCTTTTTTTGTAGTGGCCATAATTATAGTAATCATGCTCTTTCTTATCTATGTTGTGCAAACAGGAATACTCAACTACAGATGTTGTGATGGTCAAGAGCATTCGCCAAGTTCTTGGGTTGTATGACACGGCTAGCCAAGATGGATTTAATCCCAATATTCACTTTACCAAAAGGCTTTAATGGGTTGGTTCTGAATCTTGCAAGCAGGAAATCAATGAGATGTGTAGGCATCTTTGTTGTACTTGTTATTTGAATCTCATTTGTTGGTTCTGAATCTTGCAATCTGGGATCGAATGAGATGTGTAGGCATCTTTGTTGTACTTATTATTTGAATCTTATTTGTTGGTTCTGAATCTTGCAAGCTAGGAATCAATGAGATGTGTAGGCATCTTTGTTGTACTTATTATTTGAATCTTATTTGTTGGTTCTGAATCTTGCAAGCTGGGAAACATGGAATGATGATGCAGAGGACAACAACCATAGCAAACAGTTCAAACTTGGTAGTATTATCTATGTGAAAGTGCAAAAATGTGTTGATTGTGTGCGTGCTGAGAATAATAATTATAATTGTTGTGCATGTTGATCCTGTGGCACTGATAGAACGAGCCAATGCATTGCTTGTTTTGAGAATAAATTTTTATTGAATCTAATTAAATTTAAGTAAAGTGACCACTAACACTTGTTATTACAGTACCAATACAGACCCGCTCATGAACCGACGTGTGGGCAAAATAGGTTTCTTAATGGAGGCGTTTGAATGTGCTGAGGGTGCATGTTCTGCTGGGCGTGCAGCGGGCGAGGGAGGGGTAGTAACTGTTGTCACCTGTACACACTCAGTTTACTGTTGAATCCAGTTACCCAAGAGCTGAAAAATGAACTACTGCCACCGCCTATCCACTTGTTCACTTGAAGAGACTCCAATGGCGATCATAGGGGTGAGCCTGCTCGATATGGACTTCAGCAAGGAGTTCACCTTTGAGTTCGCCGTCAAGTCCCATGGCCGCACCAAGTTGAATGTGATGTACACCAATGATCCGGACTCGATGAAGCTCTGCCTCGCCGAGTTCAAGCAGTACCTACAGGACGAGAAAGCACAAGGTCAAAGGACTAGACCTTGTGCCCATCCATTCGTCTCCTGGAAGGGACCAAAGGATCGCCGTTGTCTAGGTATGCATGCGGGACGAGGTTCTCGTCTACCACTACTGTAGGGCCATCAGAGGTTCTGGAGCATTTGCCCGTTTCAGCAGCAGCGCCGACTGCACCTTCGCTACGATAGAGAGAAGGAAGAACGCGACGATTCGGCCATCTAGTGCAACAAGCTTGTCGACATCTAGAAGCAATACAAGATCTTCGACAACGGGCAAGAGAAGGTCTTCGTGGTTGACCTCGCTGAGACCATCATCGACCCCTGCTACGCCAACATGAAAGAAGACAACGATACCAAGGACCTGAACACGTGGGAGGTACCTCTGAATCTAGACTACATAACCTACATGGCCAAGGACGCATACACATGCTACGAGATGTACAAGCGGATCTTGGACATGAGGGTGTGTCTGCTTCCCATAACCAACGAGTACACAGACAGCCGCAGCATCATGATCAAGCGTGCCAGGAAGGTCTAGATGTTGTACTTTATCTGTTTAAGCACCTTTATCATCTGAGTGTTTCATGCATTAGCCTATGTGTCGTAATTATCTATTTTTTCGAAATATTTCTTCTAAGAACCCATTAACCTGTATGCTTTTTAGTGGCTATTTGCTTATGTATGTAACTAGTTCACTCGGCTGCCGTGCTTTTAATCTCCTTCCTGCCAATATATTCCCCTTCTCAGGTGGACCCAGCAGGTCTCGTACACAGACATATAGGACCAACCACCTATCCATTTGTATTTCTTTATTTTGTTCAATCTTTCGTCCTCTTCCTATACAGCGGCTGGCCACCATAGCCTATGGCGTCGGCCAGGCCATCCCTCTACCCCACACATTGTCCGGCGACGACAGCTCCACTGGCCCACCCTGCACCCAAACAAGTCAACCCTCGTACTCCCCTCCGCCTGCATCTTCCCCCGCTCCGGTTCACTCGGTCCGAGGTCTCGACGTAGTCCTCCGCCTTGGTGCTCTTGTCGCGGCACCCCCGTCTGTCGTTCCCAACATGGTCAACAAAACAAGAGAAATCGGGAGACAACTGTTCGTCGAGAGGTTGACAGTCCCGGGCCCACCAGGTCCAGGGCCTAGGTTTTGTTGTGTAACATGGGCAGCCCGCGACATGTTTCAACGTTTTTTGGACCCAGCAGGTATCAACGGCCTCTCGGCCTCCCAACCTAGCTTGTCTATAACATCGGCCTCCCAACAACGCACAACTCAGCTCTATTTTTCTATAATAATGCAAAACTGAACCTATGTTTTCCCTTCTATAATAGTGTGTATACATATATATTTATATATTATTTTATTACACACACACATATATGTAATAGAAACAACATAAGGTTCCATTAAACCTGTCGTTCGTCCAACCATTTTATAGACCTTCCCACTTCCTTTATTTTTCGTTTTCATTAATCCTATATCTAAATTTTCTCCCACTTTCTTTTTTGATGTAAACTGAGTTTTCTCTAAGTACTTTTCCCTAGAACCAACTCATTTGTCCCATGTCTAGCCTAAACAAATAATAATACCCCATGTCCTATTAACTCATCAAATTAAAATGATATTTTATTTCGTAAATTGAAAGTTCTTACAAAATAATAATAATTTTTTATATATAACTTGGCAAGTTAACTCCTAATGATTGCGTACATAAGCTTGCAAAGATTTTACTGACCAATCCAGTAATAGACGTGCAATCATGTGTTTCTGTTTTTATAACATTTCTCTGTCCAGCCCAACATGATATTTTCACCTAGCCCAGCAAGTCCACAGATTTCGAGAAAAATGCAAATGGGATTTAAATTCTACCATAATATATAAATGGGTTGCATAGATGCCACATCATTGTTTCACCCAGGCCACCAAATGGACCAAAAAACAAATGGACTGGCCGACATGTGGGCCAGTAGGTCAAAGCCTAAGCACTTTCACAAAAAATAAAAATACAAAGGTCGAAGCCTAAGCAAGGCGTTGGATTTACATCCAACAGCCAGCATTCTTCTTCAATCTCTCATCTTCTTCCCCCAGCGCTGCCGGGACCGCCTACTCTAGCCTCCGGCGTCCAGCGGCGCTGTTTTGCGTGCCTCACAGCGAAACGCTACCCACCCAACGGCCAGGCTATCCCTCCACTCCGCACCTCCTGTTATTCTCTGCCAAGTGTAAGCCCACCCCGCACCTGAACCAGTCAAGTTTCCCACTCCTCTCCGTCCGCAACTCCACTGCCGAGTCTTCCCCATCTCCAGGTCGTTCCAGTCTGGGGCCTCGCCATCGTCCACTGCCTCGTTGCGCTCGGCGGGGCGTGGTCAACAAACGAGAGTCATCGGAAGAGGACTGTACATGGAGCCTGACGGCTGGGACCCACGAGGTCCATGGTCGCACGCAAGGAAAGTTCCTCCTTATTAAGCTGAAAAAAATGTTTCCTCCCCCTGACAGCTAGTACCCACCGATTGTATCTTCGCACGAAAGAAAGTGCCTCCTTGTTATGCGAAAAAACTATCCTCCCGATGATAGCTGGGACCCGGCATATTTGGTGGCTGACTTATGGGCCTACTAAGCAGACGTGTATGCAGGGCTTTGTCAACTTAATCAACAAATGATTCTAGCAGCTAGACCATTGGATGTTAATCCAACAGCCGTGTTCCTTCTTCAACCTCTGTTCTTGCTCCTGTCTCCCATGGGCGGTAGTGCTGCCGTGCACCCGAACCAGTCAAGTTTCCCACTCCTCTCCATCTGCGACTCCACTATCGCATCTTCCCCATCTCCGGGTCGTTCCAGTCTGGGGCCTTGCCATCGTCCACCAGCCTTGGTGCGCTCTGCACGGTGTGGGCAACGTGGTCAACAATCGAGAGTCATCGGAAGATGATTGTACATGAGAGGCTGACAGTGGGGACGCACCACGCCCATGGACGCATGCATGCAACTGCATCCTTTTTACCCTGAAAAATAATGTTTTCTCCCCCTGACTGCTGGGACCAACCAGCAACATCTTCGCACACAAGGAAGTGTGTCCTTATTACGGGCAAAAAAAACAAGATTCCCCCCTAATAGCTGGGACCCAGCAGCTATATCTTCGCACTCAAGGAAGTGTGTCCATATCCTCCCTGACAGCTGGGACCCACCCGGTCGAAGCGTACGTAGCGTTGTCTGTCTGGTCGCGAATGTGTACGTACATACTGGTCGATCGGTCGCTCTGCAACGATGAACCATGGCCGAGTAAGTAGCAGCACATGTCATAGTACAGCCCCCCACGAAGCAGTTCAGGCTGTCCCGTCTAAACCATGTACACGTACATACAGCCACACGCCAAAAATACGGCCACGTACATACATACGGGTGGGGTCTCAAACGCCTACTCGCGCATACGTATGGCCAAGGCTCGTGTACATGGCTGGGTCGGAACAGAGAAACTGTGTTGTGATACGTCTCCAATGTATCCATAATTTATGAAGTATTCATGCTATTATATTATCTGTTTTGGATGTTTATGGGCTTTACTAAACACTTCTATATTATTTTTGGGACTAGCCTATTAAATGGAGGCTCAGCCCAAATTGTTGTTTTCTTGCCTATTTCAGTGTTTCAAAGAAAAAGGAATATCAAACAGAGTCCAAACGGAATGAAACCTTCGGGAGAGTTATTTTTGGAATGGAAGCAATCCACGAGACTTGGAGTAGACGTCAGGGAAGCTTCGAGGACGCCACAAGGCAGGGAGGCGCGCCCTACCCCCTGGGCGTGCCCCCCACTCTTGTGGGCCCCTCGTGGCTCCCCTGACTGACTTCTTTCACCTATATATGTCCATATACCCTAAAAACATCAGGGAACACAATAGATCAGGAGTTCCGCCACAGCAAGCCTCCGTAGCCACCGAAAACCTATCTAGACCCGTTCCGGCACCCTGCCAAAGGGGGGAATCCCTCTCCGGTGGCCATCTTCATCATCTCGGCGCTCTCCATGACGAGGAGGGAGTAGTTCACCCTTGGGGCTAAGGGTATGTACCAGTAGCTATGTGTTTGATCTCTCTCTCTCTCGTGTTCTTGAGGTGGTACGATCTTGATGTATCGCGAGCTTTGCTATTATAGTTGGATCTTATGATGTTTCTCCCCCTCTACTCTCTTGTAATGAATTGAGTTTTCCCTTTGAAGTTATTTTATCAGATTGAGTCTTTAAGGATTTGAGAACACTTGATGTATGTCTTGCATGTGCTTATCTGTGGTGATAATGGGATATCACGTGATCCACTTGATGTATGTTTTGGTGATCAACCTGTGAGTTCCGTGACCTCGTGAACTTATGCATAGGGGTTGGCACACGTTTTCGTCTTGACTATCTGGTAGAAACTTTGGGGCACTCGTTGAAGTACTTTGTGTTGGTTTGAATAGATGAATATGAGATTCTATGATGCATATCGTATAATCATACCCGCGGATACTTGAGGTGACATTGGAGTATCTAGGTGACATTAGGGTTTTGGTTGATTTGTGTCTTAAGGTGTTATTTTACTACGAACTCTAGGGCTGTTTGTGACACTTATAGGAATAGCCCAATAGATTGATCGGAAAGAATAACTTTGAGGTGGTTTCGTACCCTACAATAATCTCTTCGTTTGTTCTCCGCTATTAGTGATTTTGGAGTAACTCTTTGTTGCATGTTGAGGGATAGTTATATGATCTAATTATGTTATTATTGTTGAGAGAACTTGCACCAGTGAAAGTATGAACCCTAGGCTTTGTTTCAACACATTGCAATACCATTTGTGCTCACTTTTACCACTTGCTACCTTGCTGTTTTTATATTTTCAGAATACAAAAACCTATATCTACCATCCATATTGCACTTGTATCACCATCTCGTCGCCGAACTAGTGCACCTATACAATTTAGCATTGTATTGGGTGTGTTGGGGACACAAGAGACTCTTTGCTATTTGGTTGCAGGGTTGTTTGCGAGAGACCATCCTTATCCTATGCCTCCCATGGATTGATAAACCTTAGGTCATCCACTTGAGGAAAATTTGCTACTGTCCTACAAACCTCTGCACTTGGAGGCCCAACAACGTCTACAAGAAGAAGGTTGTGTAGTAGACATCAAGCTCTTTTCTGGCGCCGTTGCTGGGGAGGTTAGCGCTTGAAGGTATATCTTTAGATCTTGCAATCGAATCTTTTAGTTTCTTGTTTTATCACTAGTTTATTCTATAAAAATAAAATTACAAAAAAATGGAATTAAGGTTACCTCATATGCTTCATTTTTTTAATGTCTTTCATGAAAATAAGGATTCCGATAATTATGCTCAATTGCTAGAGGAAGAATGCATTAGAATGTTTGGCACTAAATCTTTGAATGATGAGCATGATTGCAATGTTGTTAGTATGAATTCTTTGAATATCCATAGTACTAATGATGATTGCACTAGTCATGATGAAAATGTCTCTTATAAGCATCTCAACTTTTTTGGAATACATAGAGCTTGCAAGTACACACCATATAGGGAAGATAGATTTTGCAAGAGGCATAAGTATTTCGAAACTAAATGGTTGCAAGAAAGGCTAGATGATTGTGCTGAAAGATTCAATATTTATCGCCATCCTTGTGAACTTTGCAATGAATATGGCCATTTAAAGCTCCAATGCTATTTGTTTCATGATAAAATCGTGCCCAAAAATTGTTCCACTGCTCCTCCACCGGCTACTGTTCAACCAGCCCTCTCCACGGGGTTCTGTTCAAGCACCCCTCCATGGGCTACTGTTCATCTAGCCCTCCACCGGCTACTGTTCAACCAGCCCTCCACGAGGTCCTGTTCATCCAGCCCTCCACGGGGTCCTGTTCATCCACCCCCAACCGGCTCGATCGGGGTCCTGTTCATCCAGTGGCAACGGCCTCTACTACCACGGGGTCCTGTTCATCCAACCCCCCACCGAGAACTGTTCATCCACCCCCCCCAACAACACGCCTTGTTCATCAAGGGAAGGAGGCAGCAGGGTTCGATCGGTTTCAGTCAGCAGTAGAAGCGAAGGAATCGCTCAATCGGGTTCAGTTAACAGCCAGATCGATCGCTTGGGTTTAGTAATGTGTAGCCTGCAGTGCAATCGCTTGGGTTCAGTAGGTGAATGCCTCGCTCAGGTTCAGTTAGAGCCCAACGCCTCGCACCCACGTGCGTACGTGTACGAGAGAATTGTGCATCGCTCGGCCCCCGACCACCCACCGTAACCAGGAACTCCCTGATATTTTCCTCACCCTCGCTTCTACCACGGGTTTTTCCGTCATGGACGGCTCAAAGAATGTCATGCAGCCGCGTCTCCGGCCGCCAAGGACGAAAAGCCCATTTTCTTTCATGATTTTTTGTCATAGAAGTAGGAGACCACCACATCTATGATGATACCGGGTTTTGTCACAATTATCATCATAGAAGTGTCATAAGCATGACAGGAAAAAATTTCGTTCGGCCCAAAATGTCATAGATGTGTCTTTTTTTGTAGTGACTTCTAGTCAAGAAGAAATATGGCACAAGGCATCTTTGCATCGACTACTGTCATCTGAATTCCATGTCTATATCTAGTAAATATCCAGTCCCAGTGACAGATGAGCTTTTGGGCGAACTAAAAGGAGTTCGCTAGTTTTCCAAACTCGAGCTCCGAGCAGGCTATTGCTACTTGTGAGCTATGTTGGGATTTCCTCGAAGAGGTGAGGATGATGCAGTACAGTAGAGATAAGTATTTCCCTCAATTAAGAACCAAGGTTATCAACCCAGTAGGAGAACCACGCAACACCTCGTTACTAGTACCTACACACAAAATAACAAATCCTTGCACCCAACGCGAACAAGGGTTGTCAATCACTTGACGGTTACTTGCAAGATTAAATTGTATGGTGATAGATAGATAATTAAAACACAAAATAAAATAAAGAAAGAAAGAAAAATTACAGCAAGGTATTTTTGGTTTTAATATATGATAAAAAGTAGACCCGGAGGCCATAGTTTTCACTAGAGGCTTCTCTCTTGAAAATAGCATACGGTGGGTAAACAAATTACTATTGGGAAATTGGTAGAAAAGAAAATAATCATGATGATATCCAAGTAAATGATCATGTATACAGAAACGATATTGCATCTACTACTATTACTCCACACATCGACCGCTATCTTGCATGCATCTAGAGTATTAAGTTCATAAAGGACAGAGTAACGCCTTAAGCAAGATGACATGATGTGGACAAAGTAAACTCACGCATGAATAAACCCCATCTTTTTGTCATTTATGCCAACGATACAAATACGTGTCATGTACCCTTCTGTCACTAGGATTGAGCATCACAAGATCGAACCCATCACAGAGCATCTCTCCCATTGCAAGAACAATCAATCTAGTTTGCAAAATCAAATAAATAGAATGGAGAGAAATACAAAGCTATAAAAATCATGCATAAAAGAGTTCAAAGAAAACTCAAATAATATTCATGGATAATCTGATCATAAACTCACAATTCATCGGATCCCAACAAACACACCGCAAAAAGTCATTACATTGAATAGATCTCCAAGAACATCGAGGAGTACATTGTACTGAAGGTCAAAGAAAGAGAAGAAGCCATCTAGCAATAAGCTATGGACCTGTAGGTCTGTGGTAAACTACTCACACATCATCGGAAGGGTAACAAGGTTGATGTAGAGCCCCTCCGTGATCGATTCCCCCTCCGGTAGAGTACCGGAGAAGGCCTCCAGATGGGATCTCGTGGGAACAGAAATTTGCGGCTGTGTGTCGGGGAAAATATACAGGGGTATGCATTTTCCCCTGACTAGTGCATGGACAAGCCAAGACCAGACTAGAGTACAAGAAACCAAGAGATTCGAAGAACCAGCACGCAGCTCAGAGAGACTAAGGCCAAGCCAGAAAAGCAAGATATCGCCAAGAGAAGGGCCTCCCTTGCCGGACAGGTGGGCCCGGCAAGGGGCTAGGCCACCCCTGGAAGTAGACAACCAAGACACCCCGGCAGGGCCCTGCCGGGGCTCGCGCAGGCAATAACCGCCTCACCAACCCTCAAGCATGACCCACATTGTCCATCAGTGCGGTGTCAAGCTACAAGATGATTAAGTGGCATCCATTCGCCACATGGCAGCCATTTCCTACAGAAGGAACCCACACATGACACCCGTACTGCGACGTGTCAAGAGAATAGGCGCGGAGCTGGCGAAATAGCCCGGCAAGCCTTGCTGGGCAACCAGTGGTGTGACACTAAGCGGTGCATTTTATGCACCCTGTCAGCCCATAGACTTATGTATTATAGCATTTTTTGCTATCATATCAATGCATAATGACTACTTTGCCATTGTGGTGACCCCTTAATCTGTAAAAGGAGGCTCGTGGCAACCGTAGAAAGGGTTGCAAAGTTGATGAACCCTCACCCCATACGCGCATAGTCGCTACTTCCCTTAGGCAACCCCTGCCGGGCAAGTGTACTATGCTTCACCACCTCCATTCTACCATCAATCCACCAAAGTAGGAGTAGGGTTTTATGCCTCACAGCGGCCCGAACCTGGGTAAATTGCTTGTGTGTTCTCTATCGTGTTGTCGTGCACTGGTCGTGCAACGCGACGTCCCCCTGCCGAACCAGCAAGGGGCCTCCTGGTCCCATAAGTAGGGGGCTCGCTTGCGCGAACCTGAAAGCATGCACAGCGCATCATATTCATCACCATCTTCGTCTTCAACGATGCCATCGACCGTGGCGCCCGTGAAGACACAGAAGCGAAGCAGGAGGCCACCCCTGAGCTATTTTATCACTCTTCAAGCCTCGCTGTTGCGACAACTATGGAGAAGGTTGCTGTTGATGGCGATACGCCCGTCGCGGCGGCCCGTACGGCATACCCACCATTCGGGCGTCGTTCGGAGAAGGGGCGCAAGGCGTGCGAACATGGGGTCCCTCCTCCCCGTCCTTTTCCTTCGACAGCAGTCGAATTGCTTCAGGCTCAGCGTCATTAATGTCGACGACTACTGCGCAACGCTCGGTCCAGCATTTCCCCTATTAGGGGTAATCTTGGGTGAAGCGCTGGTATGAGTCCGTCAATAGATACCCCAGTAAGCATATTTCGGCAAGGCTGCCTGCGTTGGCACGGTCCACGCAATGGCAACTTCTGGACTGACTTAAAAGGAAAAGGGGAGAAAGGGGAAGAGGACCAGAGAAGCCAAGTGCTGCGCCCCGATGCCCGCTAGCCGCAAGGAATACATGTCGGTCCCTGCCGGGAATGAAGAGATCACATGATTAGCTTCTGCTCCTCCAAGTGTCGTGGGCGCGCCTGGGAGCGAGGCCCGGTAGAAGAAAAAGGGGGCTCGAAACAAAAGCTAAGTTTGTGTTATTTTCTCTTATTGATATTTTTTAGTCTTTGCAGTCGTTTATCCCTTAAACCTGAGTGAGTGTTCGTATAGTGAAACCCCTCATGCGATGGAACCTTGGCTAGTTTCCTTGATCACACCATCGTCCTGTCCAGAGCCATGCTCGCAGGTCGAGTGGCTGCATCAAGAGCTACCTAGGAAAAACCTACCAAGACGCATCCACACCAAGATGACTGTTAAAGGCCGGACCCTTACGACAATCGCGGCAGTATGATGTCGGCAAGCATCCAGAGCATACACGGGAATTGATCATAAAAATGCAAGCATATAGGGTTCAAAGGGATAAATGCACATTTCAAGATCCAACTAAGAGTATATGTTCCGCACGAACACTAGAGATAGAATAACGAAACACGAAATATTTATCACGTTCCATTATAGGGCCCAGTGGAAACGACAGTGGCCCGGTACTTGGTCCTATGGCCAGAAGGAACAGCTTAAACGTGAAGAACCCTATCGGTGCAGGGAGCAGCTTTCTTCTCGACGTCTGTGACGTTAGCACCCGCTGGCGACTTCTTGAACCCGTCGTCGAGATCGAGCTCTCGGTGGCGGCAGGTGATATTGCTCAAGACCATGAAGAGGGCGTTGCGAGCGAGCTTCCAGGACTCGGTCGTGAAGCGCTCGACCCTTCCCTCTTCATGCACCTTCAGTTTCTCGATCAGCTCATTGAAGAAAATCCCCAGCTTGATGCTCGGAACCTCCTGCTTACTGGCTGAGAAGACTGGACTATCCATGCCCATCGCCGCAGGTTGGGCGCCAAGGCGTTCTGCAATATCAATCAGGCTCTTGATCCAGAGGTTGCTCATGTCGACCTGGTTCTTCAGCTTGTCCTCTCCATCCTTCCGAAGACATTTGGCGGTGTCCAGATCTTTGGACATCAGCTGCTGGCGGGACTCGATGGACTCTGCCGCCCTCTCCAAGGTGTTGATCTTGGCCTTCAGGTCTGTGATGGTGCCATTGGCTGCATCCAGGCTCTGGGTCTTGGAGGAGAGCTGCGACTGCACATCGGCCAAGAGGGTCTCCGCCTGCCGTGCTTCTTCCTTGAGCTTCTCCATCTCTTTGACACTCCTGGTAAGGTCCTCATTCAGCTTGGTCACCTAACGGTCGAGGTCAGTCTTGGCGGCAGATGCGGTGTCCAGATTTTCAATAAGCTTCTTCAACTCAGCGGCGTGGTCAGTAGTAAGGGTGTCCAGGGAAGCTCCATGCTTATCCTCCAATTCCTTGGTGCGTTGCCGCACCAGAGCCTCCAAGCTTTCGTCCTTGGCCCAGAGGCGGCTGCGAGCTTCTCCTCCCGGAAAGAGATCTCTCGCTCTCTGGCATCCATAGATGCCTTGGGGTCTGCCAGGCATGCCTCCCGATCCATGACGTCCTCCCTCGTCATCAGGAGCGTCTCTTGATGCCTCAAGAGCACTTTGAATTGCTTGCCATGCCACTCGAGCAGCTCCAAGCACTTGTTCCTTCAGCTTCTGGTCCACCTTGCCTGCGACCTTGCGTCGTTCCTTGATGGCACCAAAACGATAGACCTCCTCAATAATGTAATGATCTTCCTATTTAGAAAGAAGCTTTCCTGCAAAAAATCTGAAACGAGAGTTGTATAGCAAAACATGATGACCTACATTAAACTCACACTTTTGTATCCTCTTGTCATGCCATCTTTTAAACTTTTCTTTAAACAACTTGACATTCTCATAGGCTTGGGTTCTCCATTCATCAAGCGAGCTAATGTCAAATAACCTCTTCTCACCGGCAAGTTTGAAATCATAATTGAGCTCTTTGATTGCCTAATAAGCTTTATGTTCTAGTTCGCGAGGTAAGTGAGATGCTTTTCCATAAACTATTTTATAAAGAGACATACCCATAGGGGTTCTTATAAGCAGTTCTATAAGACCATAATACATCATCAAGTTTCTTAGACCAGTTCTTTCTAGATCTATTAACAGTCTTTTGCAAAATCAATTTAATTTCTCTATTGCTCAATTCTACTTGACCACTAGACTGAGGACGACATGGAGATGCAATTCTATGACTAACATCATACTTAGCAAGCAATTTATGGGAAGCACCATGAATAAAATGTGAACCACCATTAGTCATCAAATATCTAGGGACTCCAAACCTCGGAAAAATAACTTCTTTAAGCATCTTAATATAAGTTTTATGATCAACACTACTAGTTGGAATAGCTTCTACACACTAAGTAACGTAATCAACGACAACTAAAATATGTGTATACCCATTAGAGGAAGAAAAAGGCCCCATATAATCAAAGCCCCCAAACATCAAATGGTTCAATAACAAGTGAATAATTCATAGGCATTTCCTGACGTCTACTAATATTACCAATTCTTTGACATTCATCACAATACAAGACAAATTTACGAGCATCCTTGAAGAGAGTAGGCCAATAAAAACCAGATTGTAATACCTTGTGTGCAGTTCTATCTCCAGCATGGTCCTCCGTAGGCCTTGGAGTGGCACTTGCGTAGGATCTGTTCCTGTTCATGCTCAGGTACACAACGTCTAATAACACCATCTACTCCTTCTTTATAAAGGTGTGGGTCATCCCAAAAGTAATGTCTTAAATCATAGAAAACCTTTTTCTTTTGCTGGTATGTGAAACTAGGTGGTATAAATTTAGCAACAATGTAATTAGCATAATCAGCATACCATGGAGTATTATGAGAAGCATTTATGATAGCTAATTACTCATCAGGAAAGCTATCATCAATAGGCAGTGGGTCATTAAGAACATTTTCTAACCTAGACAAGTTGTCTGCAACGGGGTTCTCAGCTCCCTTTCTATCAATAATATGCAAATCAAATTCTTGTAGCAAGAGAACCCATCTAATAAGTCTAGGTTTAGCATCTTTCTTTTCCATGAGATATTCAATAGCAGCATGATCAGTGTGGATAGTTACTTTGGAATCAACAATATAAGATCAGAACTTATCACAAGCAAAAAGAACTGCTAAAAATTCATTTCTAGTAGTAGAATAATTTCTCTGGGCACTATCTAGAGCTTTACTACCATAGTGAATAACATTTAATTTCTTATCAACTCTTTGTCCTAGAACAGCACCAACGGCATAATCACTAGCATCACACATAATTTGAAAGGGTAAATTGCAATCAAGTGGCTGAGCAATAGGACCTGAAATCAATGCTTTCTTAAGTATTTCAAATGCTTCTACAACATCATCTTAAAAACAAAAGGAACATCTTTTTGCTAGAGATTAGTAAGAGGCCTAGAAATTTTAGAGAAGTCTTTAATAAAACTCCTATAGAAACCAGCATGACCAAGGAAACTTCTTATACCTTTGATATCTTTAGGACACGGCATCTTTTCAATAGCATCTACTTTAGCTTTATCAACTTCAATACCTCTTTCAGAAATTTTATGCCCCAAGACAATACCTTCATTAACCATAAAGTGGCACTTCTCCCAATTCAAGACAAGATTAGTTTCTTCACATCTCTGCAAAACTCGATCAAGGTTGCTTAAACAATCATCAAAAGAAGTTCCGTAAATGGAGAAATCATCCATGAAAACCTCAACAATCTTTTCATAAAAGTCAGAGAATATAGCAGTCATACATCTTTGAAAGGTAGAGGTGCATTGCATAAACCAAAAGACATACGTCTATAAGCAAAAGTACCAAAAGGGCAAGTAAAAGTGGTCTTTTCTTGGTCCTCATTTGACACAGGTAATTGAGAGAAACTAGAATAACCATCTAGAAAGCAAAAATGTGTATGTTTGGATAGTCTTTCTAGCATTTGATCAGTAAAAGTAGAGGTAACGATATTTTCTAGTAGCTTTGTTTAATTTTCTAAAATCAATTACCATTCTATAACCTGTAACAATTCTTTGTGGAATCAATTCATTTTTATCATTAGGAACAACAGTAATACCTCCCTTCTTAGGGACACAATGAACGGGACTGACCCACCTACTATCAGCAACAGGATAGATTATACCTGTCTCCAGAAGCTTTAGTATTCCATTTCTTACCACTTCTTTCATCTGTAGCGATCCGACCTCAACCGGTCAAATCTCCGTGTATAAGTGTCATCCCTGGATCTGTAATGCTCACACACACAGTACTTCGAAGGATTTATAACAGAGTTGCAATCACACACTTATTACATCAAATAACTCATAAAAGAGTACTTATTACAAATAATACGGCTTAAGGCCATCTAAATACGATAACAACGGAAGGCTTGGAAGTGAGTCCATCAACTCCAACGGCATAGCTGAGTGTACAACAATGACCTACTCCACCTTACTCTTCGTCTGAAAATTTTGCAACATAATATGTAGCAGCCCAAAAAATGGGTCAGCACATGGAATATGCTGGCAATATAACACTGTAGAGAAATGAACAGGTAAAAGCTATAAATATATGCATATTTGGCAGGTGGAGGCTCTACGGTTAATAAGTTTTTGCGAAAACCAATTTTTTCCTATAACAAAGGAATATATTTTGTTTAACTATCATGGTAGTTGATGAACATTGAGAAGGTTCCTCCAACTCAATCCCAATTAAGCAACATTAATAAAAACAAATTAATTTAGAGTGATGAGATCAACATGATAATCCAAGAACCAGATACTCAAGATGTCCATAACCGGGGACACAGCTAACCATGATTAGTTTGTACACTCTGCAGAGGTTTGCGCACTTTTCCCCACAAGACTCGATCTCCTCCGTTGGTTTTCTCGCACTACATGGTGTTTGAGAAACGGATGGCCGAGGCACAGTCTTTCAGAAGCATTAACTCTTTACTCTGGGTAGACAGTTACACCTACTTTCCCCTACATCTGCTAGCCTACCACCGAAAGAGGTCACGCAACATACTCAACTATGCCAGAGCCCATAATGGCTTGTGGCTGCACACGGAAGTTTCTAGCATGAATAATCTTATGATCCCTTTGAGCCTGGGTGGAGAACCATAGGATGATCACACGGGTACTCCGGGATATCCTAGGACAACACTGGATTCTCCAATTGCCCGCAACCAATCCACCCAGATGTGTATTTAAGTATCCACCTTAAGTTTACCCTTAATTTAATGATACGTCTCCAACGTATCAATAATTTTTGATTGCTCCATGCTATATTATCTTCTGTTTTGGACATTATTGGGCTTTATTATCCACTTTTATATTATTTTTGGGACTAACCTATTAACCGGAGGCCCAGCCCAGAATTGTTATTTTTTGCCTATTTTAGGGTTTCGAAGAAAAGGAATATCAAACGGAGTCCAAATGGAATAAAACCTTCGGGAACGTGGTTTTTGGAACGAACAAGACCCAGGAGACTTGGACCCTACGTCAAGCAACCAACAGGGAGGCCACGAGGTTAGGGGCGCACCTACCCCCCCCCCCCAGGCGCGCCCTCCACCCTCGTGGGCTCCCTGTTGCTCCACCGACGTACTTCTTCCTCCTATATATACCTACGTACCCCCAAATGATCAGATACGGAGCCAAAACCCTAATTCCACCGCCGTAACTTTCTGTATCCACGAGATCCCATCTTGGGGCCTGTTCCGGAGCTCCGCCGGAGGGGGCATCGATCACGGAGGGCTTCTACATCAACACCATAGCCTCTCTGATGAAGTGTGAGTAGTTTACCTCAGACCTTCGGGTCCCTAGTTATTAGCTAGATAGCTTCTTCTCTCTTTTTGGATCTCAATACAAAGTTCTCCCCCTCTCTTGTGGAGATCTATTCGATGTAATCTTCTTTTTGCGGTGTGTTTGTTGAGATTGATGAATTGTGGGTTTATGATCAAGTTTATGTATGAGCAATATTTGAATCTTCTCTAAATTCTTTTATGTATGATTGGTTATCTTTGCAAGTCTCCTCGAATTATCAGTTTGGTTTGGCCTACTAGATTGATCTTTCTTGCAATGGGAGAAGTGCTTAGCTTTGGGTTTAATCTTGCGGTGTCCTTTCCCAGTGACAGTAGGGGCAGCAAGGCATGTATTGTATTATTGCCATCGAGGATAACAAGATGGGGTTTTCATCATATTGCATGAGTTTATCCCTCTACATCATGTCATCTTGCTTAAGGTGTTACTCTGTTCTTATGAACTTAATACTCTAGATGCATGTTGGATAGCGGTCGATGTGTGGAGTAATAGTAGTAGATGCAGGCAGGAGTCGGTCTACTTGTCTCGGACATGATGCCTATATACATGATCATACCTAGATATTCTCATAACTATGCTCAAAATCTATCAATTGCTCAACAGTAATTTGTTCACCCACCATAAAATACTTATGCCCTTGAGAGAAGCCACTAGTGAAACCTATGGCCCCCGGGTCTATCTTCATCATATTAATCTTCCAATACTTAGTTATTTACTTTGCTTTTATTTTACTTTGCATCTTTATCATAAAAATACCAAAAATATTATCTTATCATATCTATCAAATCTCACTCTCGTAAGTGACCGTGTAGGGATGGACAACCCCTTATCGCGTTGGTTGCGAGTATTTATTTGTTTTGTGTAGGTGCGAGGGACTGGCGCATAGCCTCCTACTGGATTGATACCTTGGTTCTCAAAAACTGAGGGAAATACTTATGCTACTTTGCTGCACCACCCTTTCCTCTTCAAGGGAAAACCAACGCAAGTGCTCAAGAGGTAGCAAGAAGGATTTCTGGCGCCGTTGCCGGGGAGGTCTATGCAAAAGTCAACATACCAAGTACCCAGCACAAACCCTTATCTCCCGCATTACATTATTTGCCATTTGCCTCTTGTTTTCCTCTCCCCCACTTCACCCTTGCCGTTTTATTCGCCCCCTCTATCTCTATCCTCCCTCTCTTTCTCTATTTGCCTCTTTTCCGTTTGCTTGTTGTTATGACAAGTCCTCTATCTTCTCCATTGTCTCCCGAGAATGAAATTCTAAATTTTAAGCAAAGGGAGGGAGAAAATCTAAAAGACGCTTGGTGTAGAATTTGCAATGCTCAAAATAGATCTACCAGGAAGCAATCTACTTCCGTTCTTCTTCGCAATTTTTATGTAGGCGCTACTCCTTGGCACAGATATATCCTTGATACCATTACCGGAGGGAACTTCTTGGGTAGCCATACTTTTGATTCTTATAATGCTACGATAGATTTGTTTGGCTCACCACCTCTTTTGGTTAATGGAACTACGTTAACTTTGAGCATGTAATGCAAAGACTTGAAATTATTGAGAATAAGGTTGCTACCGTAGAGTTAATTGAAAATTTGGATAAAAGGTTCCACAACCAAATTACCCAATATGGATCTAAAGTAAGAGTTACTTTGAAAAATATTAAAGAGAAGGAACCTATAGTTAATGAAAGAATAAATCATGACTCCACTAGAATCGATAAACTTGAGGGTATCATTACCAACTTGGGAACCGCTTTTTCTTCCGTAAAGAATACTCCAAGTCCTCCCACTAAAATTTCCAAGCTTATGTATGTTCCTAAAAATAAGGGTGAATCCTCTAGTAAGGAAACTGCGGATCTCAAATCTATAATTATTCATCCCAATCTTTTTGCTATCATTAAGGAACCATTTGTTACAAATGAATTTTTCGATCTTGTGCCTAAAAGTTTGATAATCAATAAAAAGAAAGAAATTCCTAAGGATGGTAGTTGCCTCATTGAAGAATTTCCTACCAAAGATGGCAATACCTAGATCTATCCTTGCTTTTTATGCCTAGCTAGGGGCGTTAAACGATAGCGCTTGTTGGGAGGCAACCCAATTTTATTTTTATTCCTTGATTTTTGCTCCTGTTTAGTAATAAATAATTTATCTAGCCTCTGTTTTGGTTGTGTTTTTTGTGTTTAGTTAGTGTTTGTGCCAAGTAGAACCGTTGGGAAGACTTGGGGAAAGTCTTGTTAATCTTGCTGTAAAAAACAGAAACTTTAGCACTCACGAGAACTGCTGCAATTTTTATTTGGAAAGTGAAATTTAGTTAATTATATTTTAAGATGATTAATAGATAAATTACTCACGTCCAGAAATTTATTTTATAATTTTTGGGGTTCCATATCTTGCGCTGGCTACAGATTACTACAGACTATTCTGTTTTTAACAGATTCTGTTTTTCGTGTGTTGTTTGCTTATTTTGATGAATCTATGGCTAGTAAAATAGTTTATAAACCATAGAGAAGTTGGAATACAGTAGGTTTAACACCAATATAAATAAATAATGAGTTCATTACAGTACCTTGAAGTGGTCTTTTGTTTTCTTTCGCTAACGGAGCTCACGAGATTTTCTACTTTAAGTTTTGTGTTGTGAACTTTTCAAGTTTTGGGTAAAGATTAGATGGATTATGGAACAATGAGTGGAAAGAGCCTAAGCTTGGGGATGCCCATAGCACCCCCAAGATAATCTAAGGACACCTAAAAGACAAAGCTTGGGGATGCCCCGGAAGGCATCCCCTCTTTCGTCTACTTCTATCAGTAAATTTACTTGGAGCTATATTTTTATTCACCACATGATATGTGTTTTGCTTGGAGCGTCTTGTTTGATTTGAGTATTTATTTTTTAGTTTACCATTATCATCTTTTCTGTACACACATTTTGAGAGAGACACACATGATTCGGAAATTATTAGAATACTCTATGTGCTTCACTTATATATTTTGAGTTATATAGTTTTGCTCTAGCACTTCACTTATATCTTTTAGAGCATGGTGGTGGATTTGTTTTATAGAAACTATTGATCTCTCATGCTTCACTTAGATTATTTTTAGAGTCTTAAATAGCATGGTAATTTGCCCAAATAATCCTAATATGCTAGGTATTCAAGATTAATACAAATTCTCTTATGAGTGTGTTCAATACTATGAGAAGTTTGATACTTGACAATCGTTTTGAGATATGGAGATGGTGATATTAGAGTCATGCTAGTTGAGTAGTTGTGAATTTGAGAAAAACTTGTGTTCAAGTTTGTGATTCCCGTAGCATGCACGTATGGTGAACCGTTATGTGATGAAGTCGGAGCATGATTTATTTATTGATTGTCTTCCTTATGAGTGGCGGTCGGAGATGAGCGATGGTCTTTTCCTACCAATCTATCCCCCTAGGAGCATGCGCGTAATACTTTGCTTTGATAACTTGTAGATTTTTGCAATAAGTATATGAGTTATTTATGACTAATGTTGAGTCCATGGATCATACGCACTCTCCCCTTCCACCATTGCTAGCCTCTCTAATACTGCGCACCTTTCGCCGGTATCATACACCCACCATATACCTTCCTCAAAATAGCCACCATACCTACCTATCATGGAATTTCCATAGCCATTCCAAGATATATTGCCGTGCAACTTTCCACCATTCCGTTTACTATGACACGCTCCATCATTGTCATATTGCTTTGCATGATCATGTAGTTGACATTGTATTTGTGGCAAAGCCACCGTTCATAATTCTTTCATACATGTCACTCATGATTCATTGCATATCCCGGTACACCGCCGGAGGCATTCACATAGAGTCATATTTTGTTCTAAGTATCGAGTTGTAATTGTTTAGTTGTAAGAAAATAAAAGTGTGATGATCTTCATTATTAGAGCATTGTCCCAAGTGAGTAAATGATGATGGAGACTATGATTCCCCCACAAGTCGGGATGAGACTCTGGACGAAAATAAAATATAAAAAAGAGAGGCCAAAGAAGCCCAAATAAAAAAAAGAGGCCATAAAAAAAGAGAAAAGGCCCAAATAAAGAAATGAGAGGAAAAGAGAGAAGGGACAATGCTACTATCCTTTTACCACACTTGTGCTTCAAAGTAGCACCATGATCTTCATGATAGAGAGTCTCTTATGTTATCACTTTCATATACTAGTGGGAATTTTTCATTATAGAACTTGGCTTGCATATTCCAATGATGGGCTTCCTCAAAATGCCCTAGGTCTTCATGAGCAAGCAAGTTGGATGCACACCCACTTAGTTTCTTTTTGAGCTTTCATATACTTATAGCTCTAGTGCATCCATTGCATGGCAGTCCCTACTCACTCACATTGATATCTATTGATGGGCATCTCCATAGCCCGTCGATACGCCTAGTTGATGTGAGACTATCTTCTCCCTTTTTGTCTTCTCCACAACCACCATTCTATTCCACCTAAAGTGCTATGTCCATGGCTCACGCTCATGTATTGCGTAAAGATTGAAAAAATTTGAGAACACCAAAAGTATGAAACAATTGCTTGGCTTGTCATCGGGGTTGTGCATGATTTAAATACTTTGTGTGGTGAAGATAGAGCATAGCCAGACTATATGATTTGGTAGGGATAACTTTCTTTGGCCATGTTATTTTGAGAAGACATAATTACTTAGTTAGTATGCTTGAAGTATTATTATTTTTACGTCAATATTAAACTTTTGTCTTGAATCTTTCGGAACTGAATATTCATACCACAATTAAGAAGAATTACATTGAAAATATGCCAAGTAGCATTCCACATCAAAAATTCTGTTTTTATCATTTACCTACTCGAGACGAGCTGGAATTAATCTTGGGGATGCTTGATACGTCTCCAATGTATCTATAATTTTTGATTGCTCCATGATATATTATCTTCTGTTTTGGACATTATTGGGCTTTATTATCCACTTTTATATTATTTTTGGGACTAACCTATTAACCGGAGGCCCAGCCCAGAATTGTTGTTTTTTGCCTATTTTAGGGTTTTGAAGAAAAGGAATATCAAACGGAGTCCAAACGGAATAAAACCTTCGGAAACGTGATTTTTGGAACGAACAAGACCCAGGAGACTTGGACCCTACATCAAGCAACCAACTAGGAGGCCACGAGGTAGGGGGCACGCCT
>NC_041392.1:255563507-255565538 GCF_002162155.2 Triticum dicoccoides | reverse complement strand
TCCTCGTGGCCCCCCTTTTGCTCCACCGACATACTTCTTCCTCCTATATATACCTACATACCCCCAAACGATCATATACGGAGTCAAAACCCTAATTCCACCGCCGTAACTTTCTGTATCCATGAGATCCCATCTTGGGGCCTATTCCGGAGCTCCGCCAGAGGGGGCATCGATCATGAAGGGCTTCTACATCAACACCATAGCCTCTCCGATGAAGTGTGACTAATTTACCTCAGACATTTAGGTCCATAGTTATTAGCTAGATGGCTTCTTCTCTCTTTTTGGATCTCAATACAAAGTTCTCCCCCTCTCTTGTGGAGATCTATTCGATGTAATCTTCTTTTTCAGGTGTGTTTGTTGAGACCGATGAATTGTGGGTTTATGATCAGGTTTATCTATGAACAATATTTGAATCTTCTCTGAATTCTTTTATGTATGATTGGTTATCTTTGCAAGTCTCTTCGAATTATCAGTTTGGTTTGGCCTACTAGATTGATCTTTCTTGCAATGGGAGAAGTGCTTAGCTTTGGGTTCAATCTTGCGGTGTCCTTTCCCAGTGACAGTAGGGGCAGCAAGGCACGTATTGTATTGTTGCCATCGAGGATAACAAGATGGGGTTTTCATCATATTGCATGAGTTTATCCCTCTACATCATGTCATCTTGCTTAAGGCGTTACTCTGTTCTTATGAACTTAATACTCTAGATGCATGCTGGATAGTGGTCGATGTGTGGAGTAATAGTAGTAGATGCAGGAAGGAGTCGGTCTACTTGTCTTGGACGTGATGCCTATATACATGATCATACCTAGATATTCTCATAACTATGCTCAATTCTATCAATTGCTCAACAGCAATTTGTTCACCCACCATAAAATGCTTATGCTCTTGAGAGAAGCCACTAGTGAAACCTATGGACCTCGGGTCTATCTTCATCATATTAATCTTCCAATACTTAGTTATTTACTTTGCTTTTATTTTACTTTGCATCTTTATCATAAAAATACCAAAAATATTATCTTATCATATCTATCAGATCTCACTCTCGTAAGTGACCTGTAGGGATTGACAACCCCTTATCGTGTTGGTTGCGAGGATTTATTTGTTTTGTGTAGGTGCGAGGGACTGGCGTGTAGCCTCCTACTGGATTGATACCTTGGTTCTCAAAAACTAAGAGACATAATTACGCTACTTTGCTGCACCACCCTTTCCTCTTCAAGGGAAAACCAACGCAAGTGCTCAAGAGGTAGCATTTAACAATCTCACATCTGTCATGGATACACTCAAACCCAAACCACATCTACTAGCATGGCATAGCAGTAAGCATAACATAGAAGTAACTCCCAGGGTTTGATAATAAAAGGGCAATAGGTTCTACCTCATCATCTACTTCTCAAGCCCACATGTTAAGTTCTCCTACTCATGCAATGTTTGAGGGTTGTAACTAATGCATAAAACTGGGTAATAAAGGATTATGACCAAATTCTTACTTGCTTTGCTGACGATTCAACTAAAGAGCTTCGATTTGCAAAAAGAATCAATTGAATCGGAGCTACGGAACTGAAACTACGATCAAAAGAAGTTCGAAATCAAATCTGCTTGAAACCAAATTTTAAACTGTCAAAATCATGTTAAAGTTGATTAACTGGAAAGAGGGTTTCGAGACGAAGATTTTGGCGTTGGTTTCACTGGATTTGGACGAACAGTTGAAAAGTTGCGAGGGTTTGAAGATCAGGGGCTAATCTACGATAAAAGTATTCACGGATAGGTCCCTGGCAAAAATAAAACAGAAAAATAAAAATCTATCGGACGAACATCCGCTAACAGAGATAAACGAATGAATTCGTTCATTTTAAGAATTAAACAAACGAACGTTCACGGAATAGATCTAAACCGAGAAAAACCGATCTAATCGGTGGAAAACCAGGAAAAACCGATCTATAAAAAACTAGATCTAGGGTTTACCGAAATAAACCAATGAGAACCGGAAAAAAAGGCCGCGGCTTCCGGCGAGGTGGGGCAGCGGTGGCGGCG
>NC_041392.1:255546583-255563445 GCF_002162155.2 Triticum dicoccoides | reverse complement strand
CAGTGGCGGCAGCGGGCGGTGCGGGGCGGCGGCGGCACAGGTGGCGGGCGGCGGGGCGGAATGAGGTGGAGAGAGGTGGCGGGCGGCTTATAAAGGCCTCGGGGGGCGGCTGCTTGGGCATGGGGGCGCGGTGGCGGAGTTCGAGCCGGACTCCTCGCGGAGTCCACCGGCGGTACGGCGCGGGCGGCGCGGAGGCGGTGGCGCGAGCGGGCCGGCTAGGCTTCGACCCATTTCGGTTCAGGAGTTTTTTTTTAAATAATTCCGCCGAAGAAAATCCTAAAAAATATAAAAATATATTCTAAAAAGCCAAAAACAATTTTCACCGTCTAAATAAAATATTTAGTACAAAATGAACATTTTTCTGGCCTAAAATGCAATTTTGAAAATGCATATTTTTCTAATTCAAATAAAATAGCAATAAAATCCCAAATAAGATATTTATTCAATTTTAGCATTTTTCCTGCAATATTTCCTTCATTTTGGAGAAGTTCTTTTATCTCCTCTCTTTTATTTTTATATTGGAAATATTTCGGAGGGAAAAAATATTAAGCAAAAGTGATCCTCTTTTCAAATTTGAGAAAAATTCAAATATGAAAATAGTGAAATCCCCAACTCTCTCCGTGGGTCCTTGAGTTGCCTAGGATTTCTAGGATCGCAAACAAGATGCAAATAAAATATGATATGCATATGATGACCTATGTATAACATTCCACATAGAAAATTTGGGATGTTACAAACCTACCCCCCTTAAGATGAATCTCGCCCTGGAGATTTGGGTTGGCTAGAGAATAGGTGCGTGTGGTCTTTCCGTAGATCATCCTCTCATTCCCAGGTGGCTTCATCCTCAGTATGGTGGCTCCACTGAACTTTGCAAAACTTGATAACCTTGTTGCGTGTAACTCGACTGGTAAACTCAAGAATCCTGACGGGTTTCTCCTCGTAGGTCAAATCACTATCCAACTAAATTGCTTCCAGGGGCACTGTATCTCTCAGAGGAATATCAGCCATCTCTGCATGGCACTTCTTCAACTGGGAAATGTGAAACACATCATGAACTCATGACAGTCCTTCGGGTAACTCCAACTTGTAGGCAACTTCTCCCATATGTTCCAAAACTTGGTATGGTCCGACAAGTCTCGGGGCTAATTTTCCCTTAACTCCAAAACGTTTAACTCCTCGGAGAGGTGACACACGAAGATATGCTCTATCTCCAATTTCATAGACTACCTCCTTGCGTTTTGAATCTGCGTAACTCTTCTGCCTCGACTGGGCTACCTTTAGTCTGTCGCGAATTAACTTAACCTTCTCTTCGGATTCTTTGATCAAATCCGGTACAAACAACTGACGGTCTCCAACTTCATCCCACATTAACGGTGTTCTGCACCTCCTTCCATACAAGGCTTCGAAAGGGGCCATCTTCAGACTAGCTTGATAACTGTTGTTGTATGAGAACTCTGCGTACGGAAAATTATCATCCCAGCTGGATCCATAATCTAGCACACGAGCTCTCAACATGTCCTCCAGAATCTGGTTGACTCTCTCGGTCTGTCCATCTGTCTGTG
Organism: Triticum dicoccoides; assembly: GCF_002162155.2. Lineage (NCBI taxonomy): Eukaryota > Viridiplantae > Streptophyta > Magnoliopsida > Poales > Poaceae > Triticum > Triticum dicoccoides. The sequence goes on along the minus strand of NC_041392.1, from coordinate 255,561,883 downwards.
GATGAAAGGTTGTACTGAACTCTAGCCTGGTTCCCAAAGTCTGGTGCAGCTGATGCCAAAACTTCGAAGTAAATTGAGTCCCTCTATCTGATACGATGGTCCTTGGAACTCCATGCAAACATACGATCCTGGTCATATATATCTTGGCCAACTTCGCACTCGTATACGTGGTTTTCGCTGGGATAAAGTGAGCCACTTTGGTCAAACAATCCACTACTACCCAGATAGAATCATGTCTCGATCGGGTCCTGGGTAATCCGGTGATGAAATCCATGCCAAGCTTGTCCCACTTCCATTCGGGTATCGGCATAGGCTGCAGTAATCCTGCTGGCTTCTGATGCTCTGCCTTCACTCTCTGACATACATCACATACGGCTACATACTCAGCAATATCCTCCTTCATACCAGTCCACCAGAAACGCTCCTTTAAATCCAAATACATCTTGGTGTTTTCGGGGTGTATCGATTATGAAGAGTCATGAGCTTCCTGTAGTATTAACTTCCTGATTTCTGCATTATTGGGTACATATACTCGGTCCTCAAACCATAAAGTGTCGTTGAGGGAGTCCTGGATTAGGGGGTATCCGGACAGCCGGATTATATCCTTTGGACAGACTGTTGGACTATGAAGATACAAGATTGAAGACTTCGTCCCGTGTCCGGATGGGACTCTCCTTGGTGTGGAAGGCAAGCTTGGCAATACCGATATGTAGATCTCCTTCCTTGTAACCGACTCTGTGTAACCCTAGCCCCCTTCGGTGTCTATATAAACCGGAGGGTTTTAGTCCGTAGGACAACATACAATCATACCATATGCTAGCTTCTAGGGTTTAGCCTCTCTGATCTCGTGGTAGATCAACTCTTGTACTACTCATATTATCAAGAATAATCAAGCAGGATGTAGGGTTTTACCTCCATTAAGAGGGCCCGAACCTGGGTAAAACATTGTGTCCCCTGCCTCCTGTTACCATCCGCCTTAGACACATAGTTCAGGACCCCCTACCCGAGATCCGCCGGTTTTGACACCGACATTGGTGCTTTCATTAAGAGTTCCTCTGTGTCATCATCATTAGGCTTGATGGCTCCTTCGATCATCGATAGCGATGCAGTCCAGGGTGAGACTTTTCTCCCCGGATAGATCTTTGTATTCGGCGGCTCCGCACTGCAGGCTAACTCGCTTGGCCATCTAGAGCAGATCGAGAGCTACGCCCCTGGCTATCAGGTCAGATTTGGAAACTTGAACTACACAGCCGACATCCACGGAGACTTGGTCTTCGACGGATTCGATCCCTTGTCGAGTGTGTCGCACGGTCATGATGAGCACGACTTAGCTCTACCATTCGACAGTGCTCGGGAGATCGCACCGGCGACCGCTCCGACCCTCAAATCGGAGCCAATTGCGCCATCCAGTGACGGGTGGATAGACCCCGCCGCGGAGGCTGCACTCTTATCGGCGATCGAGCCGAGTATCGACCTTACCCTTCACGAGAGCCGTGACGCCAAACTGTCGGATTCTTCCCTGGCCACGGACTTTGAACCGCCTGCGTCCGTGCCTATCGAATCCAACTGGGCGCCGATCATGGAGTTAACCTCCGCGGATATCTTTCAGCACTCGCCCTTCAGCGACATACTGAACTCATTAAGGTCTCTCTCTCTTTCAGGGGAGCCCTGGCCAAACCATGTCCGGCAGAATTGGGATGCGGATGACGAAGAAATTCGCCGCCCACCCACCACCCACTTAGTAGCCACTGTCAATGATTTGACTGACATGCTCGACTTCGACTCTGAAGACATCGACGGCATGGACGACGATGCAGGAGACAAACAGGAACCACTGCCCATAGGGCACTGGACGCCCACTTCATCCTATGATGTATACATGGTGGACGCACCTAAAGAAAACAATGACGAAGAACGGTAGGACGCAGCGAGGGGTTGTTCCCTCGAGAAGCAGTCAAAGTGGCGGTGTAAGCGCCGCTCCAAATCCCGCCTCGACAGCAACAGCAATCATATAGACCCAGCGATAGAGCAAGGTGAGCCAGCGAACGACAAACACGGCAGTGAACCATCGTCCGACCACGGCAACACGGAGAATCAAACCAAACAACCCGACTCCGTCAAAGATAACAGTCCGGATGACATCACACCGGACAGGCACCCGGAGTAACAGAATACCCATCAAAGGCTTGTTACCACTGCGAGGAGTCTGAAAAAGCAGAAGCAAAGGCTCAGGGATGCACAAGACACACTCAGAATCAGATGGAGTGAAGTACTCAACACTGCAGCGAAATACGGCGGTAATCGCTGCACCAAGAGCTACCCGAAGCGAAAGTTGCTACCTGAATTCAATGAGGAGGCCTTAGATCCCCCGCAATCAAAAAACAAAACGTCCATCCGGTCGGATAGACGACCTCGTGGCCAACATAGAGCGGCAAACGACGCCGCACATAAGCCAGTACACGATCCACGTGAGGGCTCGCATCAAAAGGACGGCGCAACCAAATCCATCTACGTGCCACGCAAGCGCGCTCCAGCACGCAATGCAACACAACAAACATCCCAACACCACAGTACACCCAAATACAGGGGTGCCGCACACCCCCTATGTTTCACTGATGAGGTGCTGGACCATGAATTTCCAGAGGGATTCAAACCCGTAAACATAGAGGCGTACGACGGAACAACAGACCCTAGGGTCTGGATTGAGGACTACACCTCCATATCCATATGGCTCGAGGAGACGATCTCCACGCCATCAAGTACTTACCCCTCAAGCTCAAAGGGCCAGCTCGGCACTGGCTTAAAAGCCTTCCCGAAAACTCCATTGGAAGCTGGGAAGAGCTCGAAGATGCTTTTCGGGCAAATTTTCAAGGGACCTATGTCCGACCACCGGATGCAGACGATTTGAGTCATATAACTCAACAGCCCGGAGAGTCAGTCCGAAAGCTTTGGAACAGGTTTCTCACTAAAAAGAACCAAATAGTCGACTGCCCGGACGCCGAAGCCTTAGCAGCTTTTAAGCACAGCTTTCGAGATGAATAGCTTGCCAGACACCTTGGCCAATAAAAGCCGAGAACAATGGCAGCATTAACAAGCCTCATGACCCGCTTTTGCGTGGGCGAGGACAGCTGGTTAGCCCGATGCAGCACCAGCGACCCAAGTACATCCGAAGTCAGGGACGGAAACGGGAAACCACAACGCAGCAAAAACAAGCGCCGGAATAAAGAAGACAGCCCGAAGAGCACGGCGGTAAACGCCGGATTTAGAAGCTCTCGTCCAGGTCAACAAAAGCTGCCCTCCAAAGGCAACAGAGATGAACTATCCAGCCTAAACAAGATTCTGGATAAAATATGTCACATCCACAGCACCCCCGATAAACCTGCAAATCATACCCATAGAGAATGTCGGTCTTCAAGTAGTCTGGCAAGCTCAACGCCGAACATAAGGGGCAGGATACACCAAGCGAAGACGAGGACGAGCCTCACAAGCAAAGCACTGGGGAACATAAGAAATTCCCACCAGAAGTCAAAACAGTAAACGTATTACACGTGACAAAGGGGAGAAACAAAGCGGCACTCCTAGAGACACATGCCCCAGGGCCTATCACCACGGAGTTCTGCCACTGGTCGTCCCAACCGATCACCTTTGACCATCGGGATTACTCGGCAAGTATCTGGACTGCAGGATGGGCTGCCTTGGTATTAGACCCAATAATTGACGGATACCACTTCATACGAGTCCTGATGGACGGCAGCAGCAGTTTAAACCTGATATATCAGGACACAGTCCGCAAAATGGGGATAGACCCAACAAAAATTAGTCGCAGCAATACTACCTTTAAAGGAGAAACGCCAGGCCCAGAGGCTCATTGCACGGGCTCCTGCTACTAGAGGTTAGATTCGGCTTTCCCGATAACTTCCACAACGAAAATTTAACGTTCCACATTGCTCCGTTCCAAAGTGGTTATCAAGCACTACTCGGACGCGAAGCGTTCGCTCGCTTTAACGCAATACCGCATTACGCTTCTCTCATGCTTAAGATGCCCGGTCCATGTGGCATCATTACAGTAAATGGAAATATTGAGCGCTCCTTGCACGCGGAAGACCGTGCGGCTGCCTCGGCAGCCGCACACTAAACGGCCTCACCAACTAAAGCATCTGACAGGTCGTTAAGACCACGGACGCAGTTGGACGAGTCCGGCGCAGCTATATGTAATTGATACAGGTTTGATGGCTATACCCCTATTACAATACAAGGGGCTCAACGCGCGCAAGCAAGTGACAATTAGACTCAACTTTACTCATTTCGAACTGTACAAGGTTTATTTAGTATAACCTACCTTTTGCACGACAACTTTTCAATTAAGTTCCTTTCTTTTTCAGATGACCATCGTGCTACACCTGTCCAGAATACGGCACAACGGAGACACAGGCGCAGACGTGCAGCAGGGACCCGTTCCAAGGATTCTTTTTAGATTGAGACCCTACGTAAACTTTTTTTACTGTCTCTTGTTGATAGACATCCCTCGGATTCTCAGTACAATTGAGAAGGATGCTGACGTATTGGCATGTGGCCACGTCAGAATACTGCACGTACCTGGACACCAGGGGCTTATTACAAAGGGCACTATTTTGACCCGATTTACAACATAAAGACCGAATACCCTGGGGAGTGTTCGCCGTCGCGAGTTTGGCCTTATATGCATCAGCTCTGAATCATGTCTTTGGTCAAATGTTGGGTTTGCCTGGCTCCTGTGTTTTGCTGCCTTATGTTCTGCTCTATCAGCTAACGCGGCAGTAGGAGAACTGCTGCGATTGTGCCCTGGTTCATCCGGACGAGCACCTCCGTAGAGAAAGCCGAAAATTGACTGTCGTGATATAGTGTGAGACTAGTCAACCACTCGATGACCTAGCGGAATCTTCGGGATTCCTCCACCTGAACGAAGGGTCGTTTCCCGGCCAGGCATGTACGCGCCCCGAATCCGGATGAGCGTGGAGCCACCAGGGGCTATATAGTAGCCCCGCTATCAGACTCCTCTGGCTAAGTGAAAATGCTAAAGCATTATAGTCCGATTTCCTAGTTCGCTACGCTATCACCTCCTTAATGGACCAAGACGTTGGATCAAGTGTGAACATGCGTCTTCTGCGAACACCCCCGCATTTAATGCGTGGGGGCTGAAGCTGACGACTGCCATCTTTCAGGTTATATACATATATATACATAAACGGCCGCACAGGAGGCATCATAGCACTTTCATGCAAAAGTATAAATACAGCCTTGATAAATTCAATAAAGCATTGTTCTTACAATGGAAATACATGTCACTTAAACATAATATTCTTCGAGCATTGAGCCTCTATCAAACGAGCGCCTTCAAGAACTTCTTCAAAGTAGTGCTCGGCAGCCACTCGGCCTATGGCCGAACCCTATGCCGCAACAGTGTTGGCATCCATCTCCGCCCAGTATGTTTTGACACGGGCAAGGGCCATCCGCGAGCCCTCTATGCACGCTGACCTCTTTACAGCATCGATGCGTGGCACAGCACCAAGGAATTGTTGCACCAAGCTAAAGTAGTTATTCAGCCTTGGCCCTCCTGGCCACAGATGATCCACTACGGACCTCATGGCAAGTCCGGATAATCTATGGAGCTCGGCCCAATCGGTCAATCTCTCATTCAGCAACAGCGGATGGACTGGAGCGTGAAACTGTGACCAGAACAGCTTCTCCACTTCAGGACCCTTCTGATCCTTGAAGTACTCGGCCGCATCAGCAGCACTTGCAGCCAAATCCATATACTCATCCGCAAAACTCCATAGCCGGTCTAGAGGAGCATATTTTGGATCTCCGAACTTAGTCCGTAACAAGAAGGGCTTCATAGAAACGATATTCGCAGCTTGATTCAGCTCCTCCTTCTTCGCTCTAATTTTGGAGCGGGCTTCCTTGGCAGCCACTCGGGCCTTCTCCAGGTCCGTCGCCTTCGCCCGGTTTTCCTCTACAAGAAGCTGGTAACGGTCAGCAACATCTTTTAACTCCACGGCCATCTTGGCAATTTTTTCTTTGCTCTCGCAATGTGCGGCCTGTTCGGCCCTTAAACCCTCGGCCGCCTTTAAAGCGGCTGCATCACTGCTCCTTGCGTGCTACTTGGCTTGGGCAAGTTCCGCCCGAAGGATCTCCATGGCGGCAGCTCCATCTGCAGTCACAACATATTAAAGATATTGGCATCATGCTGCTCTTACTATGTGACGATCACCAGAAAAATCACGGACCATGTGCCTCGTCAAGCCGCTTGTTGACAAGCATGATGTCGGCATCTGCCGCATCCAGCTGTCGCCTTAGTTCGGCAAACCCATCAGTCCGGCTAGCCACCGGAGCTTCAACCACCTGCACATAAAAGGCGGTCTGGTTATTACCTGGGACTATGATCCTCTGTTTGCCGCCGTTTTCGACGAGAACCAGAGTCTCGGGGGCTACTATCTACACAGGGCACATCTAAAAATGTGCGGTACTATCAAAAATGTACATCATTTCACGTATCTCAAAACCCATCAGTAGACTCACAAAGGCTTCATGCAACCCACTTTCGGGGAAAGAAATCCTTTCAATCACCGTACCCATCAACCTGCGGTGCTCTTCTGAGATAGCCACTTGCTCTAGCAGATCCCTCAGTACGTCCGACCACACACCAGACGGTGCTGGACTCTTTTGGTTGCTCTCTTCAAGAGCCGGATAGTGAGGACTTCAGGTGGCCATAGGATTACCTTCTGGCCTTGCCGGATCAGGAGAAACCCTCCGCGATGACACCTCGGGGTCACCCGCCTTGTGAGGCGGTGTGGCAGGGGGAGGCGTTTCGCTCTCCATCATCTCTGGAAGAAGATCCCCTAAAGACGAGCTCTGCTGACAAGGGATAAGATCCGAACTACAAGATAAATGCTTCGGTTGTTTTCCTCAGAAGTAAAGCAATATATTTTCATTATTAAGTACTCTTTTACTTACAACTCGGTGGAGGGATGATCCCCTTGAGGGAATAGTGCGGCCAGGGTAGCCCCCGAGGTAGGACCCTCTGGCGAAGATTTCTTCCCCCGTTTGGGGACCATTGTCTCTGGGTCCTCGGAGGCGGTCCTCTTCCTTCCCTGGGGAGAGGAAGTTTCAGTCCCTCCTCCCCGGCTAACCTCCTTCACGGAGGCGCTAACCTCCTTGTTCCCCCCTTTATCTTCTCCCAAGGGCGCTTGATAAGGCGCGATCTCCAGCATCCTGGTTAGCACGGGATTTGGTGAGGTCTCAAGGAGGGCGGCCAGACACCTGATCAACTTTGCCTTCGCTATCCAATCCTGGACCAAGAGCGGTTTTTATTTTTTAGGGCAATGTTTCTATGGATAAAACGGATAGTGTGTTCGGATGCGGGGCTACTTACTTGGGTATCCGGGCGATTGCAGCTCAGACCTGCATCCTCAGTGATGTCCGGACACATTATTTGTGGTCTGAAGAACAATTTGTACATCTCTCCGTGCGTCATGATGAGGAAATGTTGGATAGCTCGCGGTCCTTCCAGGTTGAATTCCCACATGCGAAGCATCCGGCGTTTGCAAGGCTGGACTTGACGGACTAGCATAACTTGCACTACCATAACCAGACTGATATCTCTCTCGAAGAGATCTCGGATACGGCTTTGCAGCATTGGCACGTCCTTGGCTGGACCCTAGCTCAGCCCCCTGCTGGTCCATGACATCTGTTGTGGTTGGGGGCCTGAGCGGAAGACGGGGGCAGCTACCCACTTGGCACTTCGAGGAGCTGTGATGTAGAACCACTCCCGCTGCCACAATCCGGACACCTCTGGGAAGTAACCCTCAGGCCAGGGAGCGTCAGAAATTTAGCTTATTGAAGCGCCTCCGCATGCTGCGTGCTGCCCCTCGATCATCTTCGGCTTCACATCGAAGGTCTTGAGCCACAGGCCGAAGTGAGGGGTAATGCGGAGGAAGGCCTCGCATACGACAATAAATGTTGAGATGTGAAGAAGGGAATCCGGGGCCAGATCGTGAAAATCTAGCCCGTAATAGAACATAAGACCCCTAAAAAAGGGATCCCGAGCGAGGCCTAGTCCTCGGAGGAAGTGGGAGATGAACACGACGCTCTCGTTGGGTTCGGGAGTAGGGATGACCTGCCCTCAGGCAGGCAGCCGATGCAAAATTTCGGCGGTCAGATATCTGGCCTCTCTCAACTTCTTGATGTCCTCCTCTGTGACGGAGGAAGGCATCCACTGACCTTGAAGGTTGGATCCGGACATAAATGAAGGTCCGAAGCGCCTGAACCTGAGCTTTGGGTGTTGGAACTCGATGCGAGAGGCGGATTCGATTAAGATCGAGAGGAAAAGGCCTTGTCCCCTTTATAAAGAGGTGAATATCAAGCATCCTCCTCGTGGCCGTTTGGGACTTGCCTAAGATTTAGGAGTCCTACTAATAGGCGCAGTTGGGTTACCCACGTCCGTATTAATGGGAATCTCGTAATAAGGGGACACGATCTCTGCTTCGACAAGACGTGCCAAGGAAACCGCCTGGTGAAACAAGCTGAGATAGGTTATGAAAAACGATTCGAATAAAGACCTGGCTGTGGTGTGATATCACACTACGGGGTACGTCAACAGATTAGATTTGTGTAAATATTATTCCCTCTATGGTGGTATGTGGAACTTATTTTGCAGAGCCGGACACGATCCTCGTGTTCAAGATCTTCTATGAAGTATTCGAAGGAGGAACCCGCCTTGCAATGCCGAAGACAATCTGCGCGCCGGACTTATCGTCATTGAAGCTTGGTTCAGGGGCTACTGAGGGAGTCCTGGATTAGGGGGTATCCGGATAGCCGGATTATATCCTTTGGCCGGGCTATTGGACTATGAAGATACAAGATTGAAGACTTCGTCCCGTGTCCGGATGGGACTCTCCTTGGCGTTGAAGGCAAGCTTGGCAATACGGATATGTAGATCTCCTTCCTTGTAACCGACTCTGTGTAACCCTAGCCCCCTCCGGTGTCTATATAAACCGGAGGGTTTTAGTCCGTAGGACAACATACAATCATACCATAGGCTAGCTTCTAGGGTTTAGCCTCTCTGATCTCGTGGTAGATCAACTCTTGTACTACTCATATTATCAAGAATAATCAAGCAGGACATAGGGTTTTACCTCCATCAAGAGGGCCCGAACCTGGGTAAAACATCGTGTCCCCTGCCTCCTGTTACCATCCGCCTTAGACACACAGTTCGGGACCCCCTACCCGAGATCCATCGGTTTTGACACCGATAGTCGTGCTCATCCTCACAAAAACCTTTGGATTTTCCTTCTCTCATCTTCTCCTTTATCTCGGCAATCTCATTATCATCCTTTTGAGCTTCTCGAATATTTCCCAATAGTGTTGACTGAACCTCCATTGCTGCGACAAAACCTCGTGGAACTATCTCCAAACGAAGCTCCTTGAGATCGTCAACTAACTCTTGCAGAAAACCTCCGCTTATGAGGGTATTGGCATAACTCTTCCGGCGCAAAGCGTCTGCTACGACATTGGCCTTACCTGGATGATAGTGTAGCTTCATATCAGAATCCTTTATAAGCTCCAACCATCTCCTTTGTCTGAGATTCAACTCCTTCTGTGTGAAAATGTACTTCAAACTCTTGTGATCCGTGTACACATCACAACGGTTTCCAATAAGAAAGTGTCTCCAGGTCTTGAGTGCATGAACTACAGCTGCTAACTCCAAATCATGCGTGGCATAATTCAACTCATGCGGTCGAAGTTGACGTGAGGCATAGGAAACAACTCTTCCGTCTTGCATAAGTACACCTCCAAGTCCTAAGCGAGAAGCATCGCAATACACTTGGAAATCCTTGCGCATATCTGGCAAAATCAGCACTGGGGATGTAACCAAACGTTTCTTCAACTCCTGAAAACTTGCCTCATATTCATCTGTCCATTTGAACTTAGTGTCCTTCTTCAACAACTCCGTCATGGGTTTCACAATCTTGGAGAAATTTTCAATGAATATCTGGTAATATCCCGTGAGTCCAAGAAAACTGCGGATCTGCCCTACTGAGGTGGGTGCTAGCCAATTAGTGACTGATTGCACTTGGTAGGGTCTACTGATATACCTTCTCCTGATATAACATGTCCAAGAAATCCAACTTCTTTCAACCAAAACTCACATTTGCTGAACTTGGCATATAACAGATGTTCCCTGAGTTTCTCGAGAACTAAACGCAAATGCTCCTTGTGTTCCCCTTCATTCTTCGAGTATACCAAAATATCATCAATGAACACCACAACAAACTTATCCATGAACTCATGAACACCTTATTCATCATACTCATGAAATAGGCAGGGGCATTTGCCAATCCAAATGACATGACCGTGTACACATATAGCACGTACCTTGTGGTGAAAGTTGTCTTGGGTATATCCTTTTCTCGGATCTTCAGCTGGTGGTATCCTGATCGCAGGTCAATCTTGGAAAATACTTTAGCTCTCTGCAACTGGTCAAATAAATCATTGATCATCGGTAATGGGTACTTGTTCTTGATCTTCACTTCATTCAACACACAATAATCAACAACCATTCTCAAAGATCCATCCTTCTTCTCAACTAATAGCACTGGGGCTCCCCATGGTGACGAACTTCGTCGAATGTAACATTTCTCCAATAACTCCTTAATTTGCTTCTTAATCTCCTCCAGATCATTTGCGGGCATCCGGTATGGTCTCTTTGATATAGGCCTGGTGCCTGGCAACAGCTCTATCAAAAACTCAATGTCTCGATCTGGCGGCATGCCTGGTAGTTCCTCTCGGAATACATCTGGGTAATCCTCACTACAGGCACTTCCTCCTGAACAACTCCTGAGAGGGAATTTACTTGGGTCCTCCTTGGCGAATGCCTGGATACATACTTAATCCTTTTTCCCTCCGAGGCGGTGAGCATAATTGACTTACTGGCGCAATCGATGTTTCCCCCATATATCGATAGCCAATCCATGCCTAGTATCACATCCAATCCTTGTGACTCCAGAATTACTAGGTCTGAGGGGAAAAACATGCCTACCTATGGTTAATGGCATCTGAAAACATCCTTGGGTTGCCATAAACTATGCTCCTGGCAACCTTACTAAGATAGGTGTCCTAAGAACTTTGATGGGCAACTTATACTTATCCACAAATCCCCTTGAAATGTATGAATGCGATGGACCAGTATCAAAAAGAACGATTGTATTAAATGACTTAACCAAAAACTTACCTATAACTGCATCTGGCTGCTCTTCAACCTCCTCCATGTTAACGTGGTTCACTTGTCCCCTGTTGAAAGGGTTGGGCTTCTTCCCAGAGCTTCCATTGCCATTTCCATTCTTTACTTCAGAACACTCGGTGGCGTAGTGTCCAGTCTTCCCGCACTTGAAACAAGTAATGTGACTTAGATCCTTCTTGGCGGGCGTTGCTGGGTTGGAACGGTTCTGGTTGTTGCTTCCTCCATTTCCATTCCCATTCTTGGGGCCACTATGGTTATGTGAACTTCCTCCATTGTGGGTATGGCATCCATGGTTATGGGTGTAACCTCCGGAGTTAGGGGTAAAGTGAGGCTTTTGCTAAGCTCCAGAATTGTACTTCCCATGTCTATCCTCCCGTTTGCGGCTCTCTATCTGCTGTTGTTTGCTTTCAATCATCAGGGCCCGGTCTACCAACTCCTGATAGTTAGTGAATGTTGCCACCATCAACTGCATACTCATCTCATCATTCAGTCCTTCCATAAACTTCTCCTACTTCGCGGCATCTGTGGCCACATCATCTGGGGCAACAGGCTAACTTGCTAAACTCATCCACGTACTGCCCCATAGTACGGTTTCCCTGGCGTAAGTTGCGAAACTCGCACTTCTTCATATTCATTGCTCCTGTAGAGACATGGATTGTGCGGAATGCTTGCTAAAATTGATCCCAAGTGACATTGGCTATGGGAAAAGTGGTTGTGTAATTCTCCCACCATGAGGCTGCGGGTCCATCCAGTTGGTGTGCGGCAAAGCGCACCTTCTCCGCATTTGTGCAACCTACGGTGGTCAACTCCCTTCCATTCCTACGTAGCCAGTCATCAGCAACAATCGGCTCGGTGCTACTGGAAAACACCGGCGGATTCAGCATTAGAAATCGGGCTAAGTTGTCCACTGGAGGTGGTGGTGGTGGTGGGTTGTTGTTATTGTTGTTGTTGCCTTGGTTCTGGACTAGTAGCTGCATCAAGGCATTCTGCTATTGGATCAACTGAGTGAGCTCCAGTGGGAAGACAAATCTGGGGTCACGTCTCGGAGGCATCTGATGGGTTTAGAGGGGAGAGATTAGAATAGAAATGAGGTCTAAAGAGAAAGCACTACCCATATGCACATGAGACAAACACAATCATATCACACCACTCAATTTCAAATAAGGGCATACAATCAATCTAGCTACCATTACAAAATACTCAGACTACTACTATATACATGGGGGAAATACTACTAATAATATGGTGGTCGTCTAGAAATTTTGATCGGTGGAAAACTCCATGATACCTGCTCCAGCTTCGTCTTTGTAGTCATCATCGCTACTGTCGGGGTCGGAGTCGGTGTCGTCGATGATGGTGTAGTCCTTGAGATGGTCGTCATCTCCTCCTGGGGCGGGGTCTCCCATGAATACTCCTAGCTTCCTCGTCAAGTCGTCATTCTTTTCTACTAGTATTGCGATTTCCTCCTCATATCTATTGCGTGTAGACTTGAGTTCCTCTTCAAGATCCATGTTCCTAGTCATCAAATTCTTCAGATCTAACATGCTTGCGCACATTTGGTTCTCCTAGCGATGAATGTGTTGGTTTAACTCCTGGATGAAGGCTGCAATGGATCTGTCCATTCTGGTGCTGATCATCTCCCATTGCTCATCTCGGCGCCCACATATTTGGTAGATTGTGTCCTTAAGATCCTTGTGATAAACTTCGCCGATGCGTCCCATGGCGATGTGGGCTGCCATGCTCCTTCCTAGACTCCAGGTTGGGGCATCAAAGGAAAACTCTATGGGCTCAGTAACTGGCGTGAAGGTCCTTCCTAGAACTTGAACTTGAACTTGAATCATCCAACGCTCCTCTTCTGGTAAAGTGGCGGTGTAGGTCCTGATGAAGCTGGGTATTCCAATGTTCAGGTACCTAGTGACTTCCTTCAAGTGTCGTCCAAAAGGTGTATCTTCATCCGGTTGAGCAAACTTGTTCCTTGGGTCCGCCATCTATAGAGTGGAAAATGGAGAGGAGTCAGAAATAAGTAGAGAAGAGTGACCTATGTCTTATCTTAGTGGTCGCGTCCTATAATCAGCGTGTGCTCTGATACCATCTTGTAGCAATCCGACCTCAACCGGTCAAATCTCTGTGTATAAGTGTCATCCCTGGATCGGTAATGCTGACACCCATAGTACTTCGAAGGATTTATAACAGAGTTGCAATCACACACTTATTACATCGAATAACTCATAAAAAGAGTACTTATTACAAATAATATGGCTTAAGGCCATCTGAATACGATAACAGCGGGAGGCTTGGAAGATAAAGTGAGTCCATCAACTCCAACGGCATAGCTGAGTGTACAACAACGACCTAGCGCACCTTACTCTTCGTCTGTAGAGCAATGAATAGGTAAAAGCTATAACTATATGCATATTTGGCTGGTGGCTCTATGGTTAATAAGTTTTTGCGAAAAGCCATTTTTTTCCTACAACAAAGGAATATATTTTGTTTAACTATCATGGTAGTTGATAAACATTGAGAAGGTTCCTCCAACTCAATCCCAATTAAGCAGCATTAATAACCAAACAAATTAATTTAGAGTGATGAGATCAACATGATAATCCAAGAACCAGATACTCAAGATGTCCATAACCCGGGACACGGCTAACCATGATTAGTTTTTACACTCTGCAGAGGTTTGCGCACTTTTCCCCACAAGACTCGATCTCCTCTATTGGTTTTCTCGCACTAGATGGTGTTTGAGAAATGGATGACCGAGACACGGTTTTTCACAAGCATTAACTCTTTACTCTGGGTAGACAGTTACACCTACTTTCCCCTACATCTGCTAGCCTACCACTGAAAGAGGTCACGCAACATACTCAACTATGCCAGAGCCCATAATGGCTTGTGGATGCACACGGAAATTTCTAGCATGAATAATCTTATGATCCCTTTGAGCCTGGGTGGCAAACCATAGGATGATCACACGGGTACTCCGGGATATCGTAGGACAACACTGGATTCTCCAGGTGCCCGCAACCAATCCACCCAGATGTGTATTTAAGTAGCCACCTTAAGTTTACCCTTAATTTAACAATATCACATCTGTCATGGATACACTCAAACTCAAACCCAAACCACGTCTACTAGCATAGCATAGCAGTAAGCATAACGTAGAAGTAACTCCCAAGGTTTGATAATAAAAGGGCAATAGGTTCTACCGCATCATCTACTTCCCAAACCCACATGTTAAGTTATCCTACTCATGCAATGTTTGGGGTTTGTAACTAATGCATAAAATTGGGTGATAAAGGAATATGATCAAAGTGTTACTTGCCTTGTTGACGATCTGCAAACCCTAGAGACTCGTAGTAGCACGCTTCGCACTCCGGAAATTCTATCGCAAACAAACAATCGCATACATAAGAAATCAAGCATAGATGCAAGGGTAAAACTTAGATATGAAAGTCCAAACTAAAAGTTCAACTAAAGAACTTTGATTTGCAAAAATAATCAATTGAATCGGAGCTACGGAACTGAAACTACGATCAAAAGAAGTTCGAAATCAAATCTGTTTGAAACCAAATTTTAAATTGTCAAAATCATGTTCAAGTTGATTAACTGGAAAGAGGGTTTCGAGACGAAGATTTTGGCGTTGGTTTCACTGGATTTGGACGAACGGTTGAAAAGTTGCGAGGGTTTGAAGATCAGGGGCTAATCTGCGATAAAAGTATTCGCAGATAGGTCCCTAGCAAAAATAAAAACAGAAAAATAAAAATCTATCGGACGAACGTCCGCTAACAGAGACAAATGAATGAATTCATTCGTTTTAAGAACTAAACGAACGAACTTTCGCGGAATAGATCTAAACCGAGAAAAACCCGATCTAACCGGCGGAAAACCGATCTATAAAGAAAAACCAAACTAGATCTGGGGTTTACTGAAATAAACCGACGAGAACCGGAAAAAACGGCGGCGGCGGCTTTCAGCGAGGCAGGGCGGCGGCGTTAGCTGCGCGGGGAGGCAGCGGCAGCGGC
>NC_041392.1:255510734-255546387 GCF_002162155.2 Triticum dicoccoides | reverse complement strand
CGGCGGCGCTGGTGGCGGGTTGCGGGCGGCGGGGCGGGACGAGGTGGAGAGAGGCGGCGGCAGGCGGCTTATAAAGGCCTCGGGGGGCGCGGCTCCTTGGGCAAGGGGGCGTAGCGGCGGAGTCCGAGCCAGACTCCTTGCGGAGTCCGCCGGCGGCATGGCGCAGGCGGCGCGGAGGTGGTGGCGCGAGCGGGCCGGCTGGGCTTCGGCCCAGTTTGCTCCGGGAGTTTTTTTTATAATTCCACCAAAGAAAATTCTAAATAAATATAAAAAATTCTAAAAATGCCAAAAACAATTTTCACCGTCTAAGAACAAAATGAACATTTTCTGGCCTAAAATGCAATTTTGAAAAATGCATATTTTTCTAATTCAAATAAAATGGCAATAAAGTCCCAAATAAGATATTTATTTAATTTTAACATTTTTCCTCCAATATTTCCTCTATTTTGGAGAAGTCCTTTTATCTCCTCTCTTTTATTTTTATATTGGAAATATTTCAGAGGGAAAAATATTAAACAAAAGTGATCCTCTTTTCAAATTTGAGAAAAATTCAAATATGAAAATAATGAAATCCCCAACTCTCTCCGTGGGTCCTTGAGTTTCTTAGGATTTCTAGGATCGCAAACGAGATGCAAATAAAATATGATATGCATATGATGACCTATGTATAACATTCCAAATTGAAAATTTGGGATGTTACATCATCTTAGGATTTAGCCGTCGTTGATGGTCAACAATTGGTTTAGCATCAGACTCCAATTTAATTTTGTGCTGACATAGAGTGGGACTGATGCCCTTGAGATCATCAAGAGTATATCCAATAGCTGCATGGTGCTTCTTCAGAGTTTTCAATAATTTCTTTTCTTCATGCTCTGAAAGGTTATCACTAATAATAATCGGATATATCTTCTTTTCATCAAGATAAGCGTATTTCAAAGTATAGGGTAATTGTTTAAGCTCAAACATGGGATCACCATTGGGTGGAGGAGGATCCCCAAGGATTTTAATAGGAAAATTGTGTTTCAATACAGGCCCTTGATTAAAGAATATTTCATCTAATTCCTTTCTTTCATTCATAAACATATCATTTTCATGGTCTAGCAAATATTGTTCTAAAGGATCAGTAGGAGGCATGGCAATAGAAGCAAGACCAATAATTTCATCCTTACTCTTTATCATGGGGTTGTCTATGAAATTTAGAGAAATTAAAATCATGAGACATATCCCCTAAACTGACAATAACAATATCTTTCTCGAAGTCTATCTTAGCATTAACAGTATTCAAGAAGGGTCTACCAAATATAATTGGACAAAATTCATCTTGTGGGGAAGAAAGAACAAGAAAATCAGTAGGGTAGTTTACTTTCCCACACAAGACTTCAACATCTCTAACAATCCCAATTGGTGATATAGTATCTCTATTGGTAAGCTTAATAGTAACATCAATATCTTCTATCTCACCAGGTGCAATATCATTCATAATTTATTTATATAAGGCATAAGGGATTGCACTCACACTAGCACACACATCACATAAGCCATGATAACAATGATCTCCTATTTTAACAGAAATAGCATGCGTGCCAACAACAGGTCTATGTTTATCTTTAATATCGGGTTTAGCAATTCTAGCAGCTTCATCACAGAAATAAATAACATGCCCATCAATATTATCAACCAAGAGAGCTTTAACCATAGCAATACTAGGTTCAACTTTAATTTGTTCAGGGGGTGTAGGTGTTCTAGTATAACTCTTACGAACCACAGTTGAAGCTTTGGCGTGTTCCTTAATTCAAACAGGAAAATGTGGTTTCTCAATATAAGCAGTAGGAACAATATGATCAACATTATAAGTAATAGTTTCTTCTTCAACTTTAATAGGTTCAACTACTTTCACTTCAACGGGAGGATGATATTTAAACCACTTCTCCTTAGAGAGATCAACATGAGTAGTGAATTATTCACAAAAAGAAGCTACTATCTCAGAGTCAAGTCCATATTTAGTGCTAAAATCACGAAAAGCATCGGTATCCATAAAAGATTTAACACAATCAAACTTAAGGTTTATACCTGAATCCTTACCTTCACTAAGTTCCCAATCTTTAGAGTTGTGTTTAATTCTTTCCAATAAATCCAATTTGAATTCAATATCCTTCTTCATAAAAGAACCAGTACAAGAAGTATCGAGCATGGGTCGATCATTATGAGAAAGTCGAGCATAAAAATTATGAATAATAATTTCTTTTGAGAGCTCATGATTGGGGCATGAATATAACATTAACTTAAGCCTCCCCACAAGCTTGAGCAATACTTTCTCCTTCACGAGGCCAAAAATTGTATATATAATTCCGATCACGATGAACCAGATGCATAGGATAAAACTTGTGATGAAATTCCAATTTCAATCGGTTGTAGTTCCATGATCCAATATCATCACATAGCCTATACCATGTCAATTCTTTTCCATTCAAAGATAAAGGGAAGATATTCTTCTTGACAACATCCTCAGGCAAACCTGCAAGCTTAAATAATCCACAAACTTCATCCACATAGATTAGATGCATATCAGGATGTAATGTTCCATCTCCTGCATAAGGATTAGCTAGCCGTTTCTCTATCATACCCGAAGGAATTTCAAAATAAATATTTTTAGTAGGTGCAGTAGGTTGAGGAGAAACTCTTTGCTCTTATGGTCGAGGTGAAGATACCCCGAACAAGCCCCTCAAAGGACTATTTTCCATAGTAGCAAGCAGTAGTAAATTTCAGCACACTATATAGATGTTGCCTTACCAAATTCCACTTACCAAAGGCGCTTCACTCCTAGGCAACAGCGCCTGAAAAGAGTCTTGATGACCCACAAGTATAGGGGATCTATCGTAGTCCTTCCGATAAGTAAGAGTGTCGAACCCAACGAGGAGCAGAAGGAAATGACAAGCGGTTTTCATCAAGGTATTCTCTGCAAGCACTGAAATTATCTGTAAGAGATAGTTGTGTGATAAGATAATTCGTAACGAGAAGAAAGTAACAAAAGTAAATAAGGTGCAAAAAGGTGGCCCAATCCTTTTTTAGCAAAGGACAAGCCTGGATGAACTCGTATATAAACCAAAGCGCTCCCGAGGACACATGGGAATTACTGTCAAGTTAGTTTTCATCATGCTCATATATTTCGCGTTCGTTACTTTGATAATTTGATATGTGGGTGGACTGGTGCTTGGGTGTTGTCCTTTCTTGGACAAGCCTCCCACTTATGATTAACTCCTCTCGCAAGCATCCGCAACTACGAAAGAAGAATTAAGATAAATCTAACCATCGCATGAAACATATGGATCCAAATCAACCCCTTACGAAGCAATGCATAAACTAGGGTTTAAGCTTTTGTCACTCTAGCAACCCATCATCTACTTATTACTTCCCAATTCCTTCCCCTAGGCCCAAATCATGGTGAAGTTTCATGTAGCCGACGTTCACATAACACCACTAGAGGAGAGACAACATACATCTCATCAAAATATCGAACGAATACCAAATTCACATGATTACTTATAACAAGACTTCTCCCGTGTCCTCAGGAACAAACGTAACTACTCGCAAAGCATATTCATGTTCATAATCAGAGGAGTATTAATTATCATTAAGGATCCGAACATATGATCTTCCATCGAATAAACCAACTAGCATCAACTACATGGAGTAATCAACACTACTCGCAACCCACGGGTACCAATCTGAGGTTTTGAGACAGAGATCGAATACAAGAGATGAACTAGGGTTTGAGAGGACATGGTGCTGGTGAAGGTGTTGATGGATATTGACCCCCTCTCAATGAGAGGATCGTTGGTGATGACGACGACTTTGATTTCCCCCTCCCGGAGGGAAGTTTCCCCAGCAGAACAGCTCCGCCTCAAGATGGCGGCGCTTCATCCCGAAAGTTTCCTTATGATTTTTTCTAGGTAAAAACACACCATATAGCAGAAGATGGGCATCGGGGGCCTGCCAGGTGGCCCACAAGGCAGGGGTGCGCCCAGGGGTGTAGGGCGCCCCCTCCACCCTTGTGGATGGCAGGTGGCCCCCCTCTGGTGCTTTCTTCGCCCAATATTTTTTTATTCCAAAATAATTCTTCGTGAAGTTTCACGACTTTTGGAGTTGTGCAGAATAGGTCTCTAATATTTGCTCCTTTTCCAGTCCAGAATTCCAGCTGCCGACATTCTCCCTCTTCATGTAAACCTTATAAAATAAGAGAGAAAAGGCATAAGTATTGTTATATAATGTGCAATAACAGACCATAATGCAATAAATATCAATATAAAAGCATGATGCAAAATGGACGTATCATTGCATTACTCTGTTTCTTCATGAACTTAATACACTAGATGCATGCTGGATAGCGGTCATGTGTGGAGTAATAGTAGTAGATGCAGATAGGAGTCGGTCTACTAATCTTGGACGTGATGCCTATATATTGATCATTGCCTTGGATATCGTCATAATTATTCGATCTTCTATCAATTGCCCAACATTTATTTGTTTACCCAACGTATGCTATTTTCTCGAGAGAAGCCACTAGTGAAATCTACTACCCCCGGATCTATCTTTTATCATATTGCTTTGAGATCTATTTTTATTTGCATTTGTTTTTAGATATATTATTCCAAAAACCCAAAAATACCTTGTTGCACTTTTTCTTTATTTATTTTATTTCATGTTTCATTTAGATCTATTTATCCAAACACATATAAACCAATCTATCTTTTCACCGAGGAGGGATTGACAACCCCTCTTATGCGTTGGGTTGCGAGGATTTGTTCTTTATGTGTAGGTACCATTTACATGATTGATACCTTGGTTTCATAACTGAGGGAAATACCTACCGTAGTTGTACTGCACCATCCCTTCCTCTTTGGGGAAATATCGACGCAGTTTCAAGCCGCATCAAGAGTCAAGTACCCTGGTCTTCTTGAGCTATAGGCTATTCCCGAGGGAGAATCGAAGGTGGTGACGATGAACTTTATCGATGGATTACCTCAATCTAGAAGCTACAATTGCATATTGGTCATTGCTGATAAGTTCACCTGATATGCACACTTCTTAGGCCTCAGTTGCAGTAGCCAAGGTAGCTCGGTCATATCTTGACAATGTATACAAGTTGCATGGCCTACCCAAGCTATTGTCTCTAACCAAAATCTAGTCTTCACAAGTCATTTTCGGAAGGAGTTATTTCGGATCATCGACATTGAACTAAATAGGAGCACACATTGCTACCCTGAGACATATAAACAAACCAAATGCACTAATTAAAGCCTAGAAATCTATCTAGCTAAGTTGTTTTGTGCATGGTTGTCTGATGAGATGGAGCCTCTTCCTCACCCTTGATGAATTCCGCTACAACTCAAGTTATCATTCAACAATTAATGTATCTATATTTTTTATTGTTTCATGCTACTCCCTCTGTGCCATAATGTATTTTAATCATTTTTTGGGACTAACCTATTAACCCACTGCCTAGTGCGAGTTCTTGTTTTTGCTTGTTTTTTTCTTTTCAGAAAATCAATGCCAAACAAAGTCCAAACACGATGAAACTTTACGGTGATTTTATCTGGACCAGAAGGGACCCTAGAAGGTTCGGGAGGAGGCAAAAAGACCTATGGGAGAGCCACGAGCTCCCACAGCGTGCCCAGGGGATAGGTGCACCCCCTGAGCTCATGGGCTCCATGTAGCTCCGGTTGACCTAATTCCACCTCTGTAAATTCACAAATATTCCCAAACCAACAAAGAGCCACCCGAAACACTTTTTCCGCCACCGCAAGCTTCTGTTCTTCTGTGATCCCATCTGGAGGCCTTTTCTGGTACTCTGTCTGACAAGGAATCGATCACGGGGGGGATTCTACATCATCCTTGCTGCCTCCCGATGATGCATGAGTAGTTCACCATAAACCTACGGGTCCATAGCTAGTAGCTAGATGGCTTCTTCTCTCTCTTTGATCTTTAATACCGTGTTCTCCTTGATCTTCTTGGAGTTCTATCCGATGCAATCTTATTTTGCGGTGTGTTTGTTGGGATTCGATGAATTGTGGGTTTATGATCAGACTATTCATTAAAAGTAACTGAGTCTTTTCTAAACTTTATTATGCATGATTGTTATATCTTTGTATTTCTCACTGATCTATCCGTTTGGTTTGGCCAACTAGATTGATTTATCTTTGGTGGGAGAGGTGCTTTGTACTGGGTTCAATCTTGCGGTGTCCTCACCCAGTGATAGAAGGGGTAGTGAGGCACATATTGCATTGTTGTTATTAAGGGTAAAACGACGAGGTTTAACCATATTGCTTGAGTTTACTTTGTCTACATCATGTCATGTCACTTAAGGCGTTACTCTTTTTTCATGAACTTAATACCATAGATGCATGCTGGATAGCAGTTGATTGGTGGAGTAATAGTAGTAGATGCAGGCAGGAGTTGGTCTACTTATCACGGAAGTGATGCCTATATACATTATCATTTCCATGAATACACCATAACTATGTGCTTTTCTATCAATTACCCAACAATAATTTGTTTACCCACCATATTCTATGTGTTTGAGAGAGACGCCTCTATTGAAAACTATGGCCCCTGGGTATACTTTAATCATGTTATAAAAAACAAAAAAACCTTGCTGCAATTTATTTAAATTTATTTTGTTTTGCAGTTTACCTATCTATCTCTACAAGATTTGATCCTTGCAAGTAACAATTTCGAGGGGATTGCCTACCCTCTTGCTCGCGTCGGGTGCAAGTATTTGCTTTTGTGTGTGCATGTGTTGTTCACTAGGGTTTGGTTGGTGCTCCTATTGGTTTGATAAACCTTGGTTCTCACTAAGGCAAATACTTATCTCTATTGTACTGCCTGACCCTTCCTCCTCGGGGAAAACCCAACGCAACTCACAAGTAGCAGAAAGAATTTCGGCGCCGTTGTCGGGGAGCTATCATCAAATATTATCAAGTACCTTCACTCAAACTATTATCTACTTGCTCTACTTTTTATTTGCCTCTCTTTTTCATCTCCCTCCATTTCTCATAAAAATCAAAAACACAAAAATATTTTAATTTGTTGGTTTGCTTGAAGTTGCTATCATGTTTGAATTTGAGAAAGTTATTGTTGAAAATGCTAGTGAGGGTAACACTAGTGATTCCCTTGAGGATAAGCCAAACTTGTTTGATCATAATCATGATCCCATGGAAAATATACCCCCCACAATTTTTAAAATTGAAACTTATCATGTGGGTAGTGGGAACATTATTGGGAAGAATATCATTCAAGAATTCTTTAATTGCACGGGAGTCATACCAATAATTAAAGGATCTATTCTTGACAAAACAAATTGCTATGTGGAAGCTATTGCTATGCTTGTGGCTAAATTGGAGAGAATTTTTTTGCATATCCATCCCTCTTTACAGAAGATATTCTTTGAACTCCCCAATATTCATAATCCTAAGGCTAAAAAGAATGCCAGTATTATCCTTATGCATGAATTGACTATATAATTCGGGAAGCTAGGGACATCTTCGCTTTTTATAAAATAGACCTTGAGCATCCTCCAATAGAGGGATCCTTCATGATAAAGACACCATACGCATATTGGAATCTAATGATTGTTTTGCTTATGGTGAAAATCTTAGAAAGAAAGTTCCTTATGATGAATTAATCAAAAACTTGTACCACAATACTTGTGATAAATTTGAATGGATCACTAAGGGAATCGATGAAGGATTTAATGAGGAGTGGTTTGAAAGTATGGCTAGAGATCCTATTGATGATGAAATACATGTTTTATATGAGGATCTCTATGATGATGATTTGGAGTTTGAAGTAATGAACATTAAAATTACCGAACAAAGTCCCTTTAACTATTTAAGTTCTCCTATAAAAGTAGAACATGAGAGTAGGGAACTAATGAGAAAAGTTTAGGAAGATTTGATTAAAAAGGATTTGAAAACTAAGGATGACAATACTTGAAACAATGTTGTGTGCCTAGCTAGGAGCGTAAAACAATAGTGCTTGTTGTGAGGCAACCCAATAGTTATCTTAAATTTTTGCTTCTACTTTATGTTTTGGAGTGTTGACACAATTATTGCTATTGTTATGATTGTGTGTTTATGTTTTAGTTAGTGTTTGTGCCAAGTAAAGCCTTTGGGATGATTTGGTTGACAATTGACTTGATTCTTTGAAAAAATAGAAACTTTTGCTCCTAGTGCTGTAACTACTCTGATCCACTGGTACGTGGTAAAATTCTTATTTTTTACACGGGATTGATATACAAATTACCGACGTTGTCCTAATTTTTTAGTTTTTTTGGAGTTACAGACATACAACTTTTGTTCAGATCATTACAGACTGTTCTGTTTTAAATGGATTATATTTTTATTGCGTAGTGTGCTTGTTTTAATGATGCTATGGATTATATCGAGGAGTATAAGTGATGGAGAAGTTAGAATATAGTAGGTATTATGCAAGAATAAATTATGAATGGGTTTATAACACTACCGAAAGTTTATGATTTGTCTATTGTACTAACGGATCTCGCGAGGTTTCTGTTGAGTTTTGTGTGCTAAAGTTTTCAAGTTTTAGGTGAGATCACGATGGATGAAGGAATAAGGAGCGGCAAGCCCTAGCTTGGGATGCCCAAGGCACCCCAAGGTAATCTTCAAGAAAGACCCAAGCGTCTAAGCACAATCTATCGGTATGTTACTTGGAGCTACAATTTTATTCATCACATGATATGAGTTTTCCTTGAAGTGTCATGTACCATAGTTTTTGCTTTGTTTGCTTTTTAGTTTGCCACAATCATTGTTTGTTGGACACACCTTTTGAGAGGGACATGTATTTATCGTTATTTGTTAGAATACTCGACGTGCTTCACTTATATCTTTTGAGCTAGGCAGTTGCTCTAGTGCTTCACTTATATCTTTTAGAGCACGATGGTGGTTATATTTTATTGAAATGGTTGCACTCTCATGCTTCACTTAAATATTTTTGAGAGTCTATGAATAGTAAGTGGTAATGTGCATGTGTTATAAGACTAGTCCAAGAAGGATAGGTATTCAAGGGGGATATAATAAAAACTTTCATGTAGATCACTAAATATGAAACACATGGTTTAACGATATTGATGTCGTAATATGAAAGGATATTGGTTCATGATCATTGGTTAGTAATATCAGTATTAAAGCTTGTTATTAATTTCTCATCTAAGTGTTGGCCATGGCATGGTGGGGAGGTTTGAGCATTTGTATTTCTGATTGAGATCCTTGAGTGTTGTTATAATTGGATGCACGCTCCTACCAACCAATTCCCTAGGGGCATGCAAGTAGTACTTTGCTTCGAGGGCTAATAGGATTTCAATATGTTTGTGAGTTGTTCATGACTAATGCGAGTCCTTGGATTATATGCACTTCTACCTTTCCGCAATTTGCTAGCCTCTTCGGTACCATGCATTGCCCTTTCTCACCTCGAGAAAATGGTGCAAACTTCGCCAGTGCATCCAAACTCCATGGTATGACAAGCTCTATCACACATAAACCTCCTTATATCTTCCTCAAAACAACCACCTGATAACCCACAAGTATAGGGGATCGCAACAGTTTTCGAGGGTAGAGTATTCAACCCAAATTTATAGATTCGACACAAGGGGAGCCAAAGAATATTTGAAGGTATTAGCAGCTGAGTTGTCAATTCAACCACACCTGGGGATTAATTATCTGCAGCAACGTGATCAGTAGCAAAGTAATATGATAGTTTTGATAATAGTGACAACAGTAACAGTAACGATAACAGTGGTAGCAGTAGTTTTGTAACAAGTGCAACAGTAACAGCAACAGTAGTAACTTAGCAAGATCAATATAAGATAAATTCGTAGGCATTGGATCAGTGACTTGTTGGATTATATTCATCATGAGACAGTTATAACCTAGGGCAATACGGCACTAGCTCCAGTTGATCAATATAATGTAGGCATGTATTCCATAAATAGTCATGCGTGCTTATGGAAAGAACTTGCATGACATCTTTTGTCCTACCCTCCCATGGCAATGGGGTCCTATTGGATACTAAGGGATATTAAGGCCTCCTTTTAGTAGAGAACCGGAACAAAGCATTAACACACGGTGAATACATGAACTCCTCGAACTACGGTCATCACCGGGAGTGGTCCCGACTATTGTCACTCCGGGGTTGCCAGATCATAACATGTAGTAGGTGGCTATAACTTGCAAGATCGGATCTAGAACATGGATATAATGGTGATAACATAAACGGTTCAGATCTTAAATCATGGCACCTGGGCCCAAAGTGACAAGCATTAAGCATGGCAAAGTCATAGCAACATCAATCTTAAAACATAGTGGATACTAGGGATCAAGCCCTAACAAAACTAACTCAATTACATGATGAATCTGATCCGACTCCTCACCGACCAGCGAGCCTACGAAGGAATTACTCACTCCCGGTGGGAGCATCATGGAATTGGCGATGGAGAAGGGTTGGCAATGACGAAGAACAAAGATCCCCCTCTCCGGAGCCCCAAACGGACTCTAGATCTGGCCTCCCGACGAAGAACAGGAGGTGACGGCGGCTCCCTCTCGTGGATCACGATAATTCTTTCTCCTTGATTTTTCTAGAAAAATAGGATTTTATAGCGTCGGTTTCAGGGTTTGTGGGGCCACCAGGTGGGGACAACCCACCTGGGCACGCCAGGAGGGGAGCGCGCCCTGGTGGGTTGTGCCCACCCAGGTGCCCCCCTCCGTTGGATCTTGGCTCCAGAAATTCTTCTTTATTGTATAAAAAATCCTTGCAAAGTTTCGTTCCGTTCCGAGAACTTTTATTTCTACACAAAAATAACACCATGGTAGTTCTGCTGAAAACAACGTCAGTCCAGGGTTAATTTCATTCAAATCATGCAAATTAGAGTCCAAAACAAGAGGAAAAGTGTTGGGAAAAGTAGATAGGTTGGAGACGTATCAACTCCCCCAAGCATAAAGCTTTGCTTGTCCTTAAGCAATTCAATTGATAAACTGAAAGTGAAAAAAGAAAAACTTTTATGAACTCTTTTACTCTTGTTTGCATAAATAAGCTTAAACAACACCCAGGTTTTCAGCCAACATTATGGCTAACCATGCCGACAATAACTCTTAAAGAATATATTAACTCATATCAATAACATGATCAGCTAGCGAGCAATAATAAAATATCTCAAACAGCAACACATTGTCAAAACAACCATGATATAATATGACAATAGTGGTATCTCGCTAGCCCTTTTTGAGATCGCAAAACATAAATGCAAAGCACCTCCAAAGTTCAAGCAGCGACTAAACATTGTAATTCATGATAGAAAAGATCCAGTCATGATGCACCCAACGTTAGCTACACACAATGCATAAGTCATGACAGCAATGCTCTCAGGTTCTGGCGCTTGTTTTAGAAGGTGATGACACAATATAGAAGTAAATAGATAGTCCCTTCGCAGAGGGAAGCAGTGATTTGCAGAGGTGCCAGAGCTCAAGTTTTTAAAATAGAGGTAAATGATATTTTGAGACATGCACCCTTCTCATTTACTTTACGACTATCAGTTATCAATACCTTCCATGCTAAGCACGCTAGTGGCGGTTCCCAAGTGATAAAAGCAAAGGTTTTGACTCCATTGGGAGTTTTTGTTTGATTATTTTAAGGATTTTCTGTTTGCAGTTTGGGACTGGGCATCCCTATTACCGCCCTTTTCTCGTGTGATGGCGAGTGAATAAACACTCAACCTGAGAATAACCCGCTTAGCATGGAAGACACCGACCACCTCCTGTCGTTCCATGGATGATCCAGGCACACAAAAAGGATAATTATTAGAAGTTTTTAGAGGTGGCACATGCAAATTTACTTAGGACGGTAGGGTAATACTGCATATAGGTAGGTATGGTGGACTCATCTAGAATAACTTTGGGTTCAAGGTTTTTGATGTACAAGCAGAATTCCCACTTAGTATGGGCGAAGGCTAGCAAATAGGTTGAGAAGCGGCCAGCTAGAGAGCAACAACGATCATGAACATGCATTATGCATAAGTAACATTGGACACTAGCATGAGTAGGATATAAACACCATGAACATAAATATCATAGAGGCTATGTTGGTTTTGATTCAACTACATGCATGAACATGTGCCAAGTCAAGCCACTCGAACATTCAGAGGAGGATACCATATCATCATACTACATCACAATCATTTTAATGCAATGTTGATATCCAAGATAAATTATTATCCACTCCCAGCTACTTATGCATGGCATGAGAAACTATAATCTCTAATTGTCATTGCAAAAAAATTTAATCATAATGAGCTGAATCATGGATACTAGGTTAAACATATTTACACAAACAGAACAAGTCGAGTTCATATCCGTTTCTCTCTCTGCCACAACCAGTTCATCGAATATCCTCATTATTGCCTTTCACTTGCACGACCGAACGATATGAAAATAATAACGGTGCAAGAATGCCATAGACTAAGCTGGACTCTGCAAAACATTTTGTTCAACAAGAGAAGACAAGGTAAAATGGGCTCTTTATTAGATCAATAGTTATTCAAATGAGAGCCACTCAACATTTTCATCGTGGTCTTCTCCTCGGTACAACTCAAATAAGAAGGAAAAGAAATTCAGAGAAACACACTGGAATATTTTTGGAGATTTTGGTTTTCTTGAACAAGAAAATAAAAAGGAAAGCAAAACCGAGAAAAACTATTTACACGAGAAAGCTCCCAACAAGCAAAAGAAGAACAAGGAAATCTTTTTGGGTTTTCTTTTTAGTATTACAACTAAGCATGCATAGAATAGTAAACTGACTACAACTATTTTTTTTTGTTTTTCTAAGATTTTTCAAACACATAAGAAGAAAGCAAGAAAATAAATTAAGCAAGGATGATACAATGAAAAAGTGTGAACACCGACAGATGAAATAAGTGAACATGTGTGCACAATGAAATAGCTCACAGAGGCTCTCGGTGTGGATGCCTCGGCTTGCCCTGCTGCCTCCACCGCCGCGTTGTGAGCTCTGGCCTCGCTCTCAAGAACAAAGTATCTTCCCTTGTTGTGATAGTCAAAAAGAGCAGGCGCGGGCAAATATGTGTGCACAACAGATGTTTGGTTAAACAACAGATTGTAAGTGAAGTTATGGATTTTTCCTTTGAGGATCTTATGAATTTTCAAAGCATCAAAGTCTAAATACTACGTGGGTAGGATAGGGTCAAAGGGAAAAGGTGAAACACCCAGCCCTCGTGCTAAACGTGGGGCATAAATTCCACCATAGAAACAACCACTATTAGCGTTATGCTGCAGTCTGCGTGCAACAATCGCTGCAAGATTATAGCTCCTATCACCAGTGAGAGCGGTGCGTATGAGGCTCAAGTCTGGAGCATAAAGCGTACTATAGTCTTTCTTGCCTACTATACAGTTCCCGTTAAATAATGCAAAGTGCTGAATTGCGGGAAAATGAATGCTCTTTATTCTACCTTGTGTCACTCCCCTCGTCTCACCGTAGCAAAGACTAGTCAAGAATGATTGGTACTCAGCCCTTGGCGGTTCATCAAGCGAACCCTGGAATGGGAATTTGCAGTGGTGAGCAAAACTCTCTAGTGAGATGGTAAATGAATTTTCATAAAGCTTAAATAACACCCTAGACTCATGGGGTGGAATTTAAACCCTTTGACAAATGATTTGGTAAGAGTGTGGTGTTGCTCGCACTTATCTGAAATGTAGGGACCGAGACCGGCATTGTGAACATATTGCTCAAATTCCTCCTTAATGCCCACACGCATCACATAATCATCGCAAGGCCATAAGCATGTTTTGGTGGTTGCATCTTGAATGGAACTTTCACTTGGTTCGACATAAGATGGACGAGCGGAGTTGTCACTAGAAGATGCCCCCGAGGATCTCCTCCTCGAAGAACTCCTTCCAAATAGGTTCATCATGTTCGCGTACAATTTTCTGAAAAATTTTGAGTGACAAAAATTTATCAACAAAACTTTATAAGATTGATAACAACTACTCATAGGGTTACATAGAGGCCATAGCAAGCATTCAAACTACTTAGAACTCTAAGAATTCAACATGCAAGCTCATCTAGAGCAACACCAAGAGTAGCTAATTATTCAAAATATAAACCACTAAAACAAAAACTAATTGGATAAATGGTGGGGTCACAAACCAAGCAACAATCCCCTGAAACAGTTCCGAAAATGGAGCTTCGAGCAAAGAGATCGAAATCCGCTAGTTTGAGAGCAAGAACACGGGAGAGAGAGCAATGAAGAATTTTTTTTGGAGGTAAGTGATCTTGTGGAGTGAAGGGATAAGTGAGGGGGGCCACGTGGGGACCTCAACCCACCAGGGTGCGCCTGGGGGTCCTGGCGTGCCCAGGTGGGTTGTGCCCACCTGGTGCACCTCCCTCTGATATTATTTGCACTAGAAATTCTTAAATATTTAGGAAAAAATTGTATTAAATTTTCAGAGCATTCTGAGAACTTTTATTTTAGGTTCATTTTTTTTATTGCACGAGAAATTCAGAAAACGGACAAAACATGGCATTTTATTTTATTTAACTAATAAACATAAAAAATAAAAAGTAGGGACATAAGGTAGTGCTTACTAAATTCATCAACTTCATACCTCTCAAAAATGATCCATTAATAAGGTTGATCAAGTCTTATTAACAACCACTTTCGAATAGCATGAAACCGAAGAACTATCGTAAATCACTAAGTTACCGCAATGGGGATATGAATGTCCCCAACAATAAGCATTACATATTTCTTTTTGACAGTAGGTAAAGGTATTTGAAAACTTCCAATAGTGATTGTCGGAGATTTTTCAATAACATTAATACCATTCACTTGGAATTGTTTCTTCAAAAATGCACCGTATGGTCATTACCATTGATATGAAAAGTGACCTTGCTTTTATTGCAATCAATAACAGCCCCTGCAGTATTCAAGAAGGGTCTACCAAGGATAATCGACATGTTGTCATCCTCGGGCATCTCAAGTATAACAAAGTTAGTCAAAATAGTAACATTAGCAACAACAACGGGCACATCCTCACAAATACTAATAGGTATGGTAGTTGATTTATTATCCCTTTGCAAAGATATTTCAGTGGGTGTGAGTTTATTCAAATCAAGTCTTTTATATAAAGAGAAAGGCATAACACTAACACCAGCTCCTAAATCACACAAAGCAGTTTTCACATAATTCTTTTTGATAGAGCAAGGTATAGTTGGCATTCCCGGATCTCCAAGTTTTTTAGGTACTCCATCTTTAAAAGTATAATATAGCAAGCATGATGGAGATTTCAGCTTCCAGTATTTTTCTCTTATTAGTGATGATGTCTTTCATATACTTTTCATAAGAAGGCATTTTCAAGATATCAGTCAAGCGAGTACGCAAAAAGACTGGACTCGGCATTTCAGCAAAGCGTTCAAAATCTTCATCATCATTCTTTTTAGTTGACTTAGGTGGAAAAGGCATTGGTTTTTGAACTCACGGTTCTCTTTCTTTACCATGTTTTCTAGCCACAAAGTCACTTTTGCCATACCTTTTATTCTTAGGTTGTGGGTTATCAAGATCAACAGGCGGTTCTATCTCAACATCATTGTCTGGTTCTTTATTATTATTATTATTAGGTTGAGAGTCTTCATGAACATCAACATTATCTTTTTCATTATCACTAGGTGAATGTTCATTACCAGACTGAGTTTTAGCATCAGAGATAGAAGTTTCATTATCATTATCAGGAGGTTTTTCTATTTCAGGTTCACTAGAAGCATGCAAAGTCCTATCATTTTTCTTCTTCTTTATCTTTTTAGAAGGACTAGGTGCACTAGTGTTATTTCTTTGTGAGTCTTCTTCAATTATCTTTGGGTGTCCCTCGGGATAAAGTGGTTCCTGAGTCATTTTACCTCCTCTAGTTGCAACTCTAACAGTAAAATCATGTATATTATTATTCATTTCATCAAGCAATTCTCTTTGAGATTTAGCAACTTGTTCTAAATGAGTTTGAACCATAGAAGCATGCTTTCCAACACCTCTAACATCATTTGAGATTCTAAATAACAAGTCACTCAAGCGAGCAATCATATCAGAATTATATTTCAATTGTTTCGTAACATTTGCATTGAAGTGATCTTGTTTTCTAATATAGTTTTCAAACTCATAAAGGCATTAGCTAGGGTGCATATTGTGAGGATTGACATTATCATTGAACTTCATCGGAGAATTTACCTCTACGACCTTAGGCAGTGGTGGTGTATTAAGCCCATGTATTTCTTCAATAGAAGGTAAAAACTTTGACATCCTTAGCTTTAATACCTTTTTCCTTCATAGATTTATTTGCCTCTTGCATATCTTCAGGACTGAGATATAATATACCCCTCTTATTCAGAGTGGGTTTAGGTGGTGGTACAGGAAGAGTCCAATCATCATAATTTTTCAATATGCTATTCAATAATTCTTCAGCTTGCCCAACAGTTTGCTCCCTGAAAACACAACCAGGACAACTATCTAGGAAATCCCTAGAAGCACCGGTTAGTCCATTATAGAAGATATCAAGTATTTCATTTTTCTTAAGAGGATGATCAGGAAAAGCATTAAGTAACTGGCAAAGCCTCCCCCAAGCTTGTGGGAGAATCTCTTCTTTAATTTGCACAAAGTTAAATATTTCCTGTAAAGCAGCTTGTTTCTTATGAGCAGGGAAATATGTTTCAGAGAAGTAATAAATCATATCCTGGGGCCTACGCACACAACCAGGAGGAAGAGTATTGTACCAAGCTTTAGCATCACCCTTTAATGAGAACGGAAGTAATTTGAGAATAAAGTAATAGCGAGTTTTCTCATCATAAGTAAAAAGGGTGGCTATGCCATTCAACTTAGTAAGATGTGCCACAACAGTTTCAGTTTCATAACCATGGAAAGGATCAGATTCAACCAAAGTAATTAACTCTGGATCGACAGAGAATTCATAATCCTTATCAACAATAAAGATAGGTGAAGTAGCAAACTTATGATCATATTGCATTCTAGCATTCAGAGATTTTTCTTTATACTTGCAAAATAATTTCTCTAGATCATCTCTATCCTTACAAGCAACAATATCTCCAGTTGTCTCCTCATTCATAACATAACCTTCCTACCTTAGGCAATTCATATCTAGGAAGGCTAGTTCTAGTATGTGTTTTAGGAGTTTTAGTTTCAAGCTCATCATCAGATTCAACAACATCATGTTGTATTACTTTAGCAATTTTTTTATCAAGAAATTCACCAAGTGGCACATCATCATTATCAAGCAAGGTGCTAGCATCATCATAAGCACTATCCATAGTAGAAGTAGCATCATCAATAACTTGCGACATATCAGAATTAATAGCATGTGGTAGTGTTGCAAGTTTACTTATAACAGAAGGTGAATCTAAAGCAGAACTGGATGGCAGTTCCTTACCTCCCCTTGTCTTAGAGGGAGAAATCTTAGTATTAGCATCCTTTAGATAATTCATAGTGATAAATTGATAATAATACCAAGTGACTCAACAAATATAGCTATGCTCCCGGGCAACGGCGCCAGAAAAAGGTCTTGATAACCCACAAGTATAGGGGATCGCAACGGTTTTCGAGGGTAGAGTATTCAACCCAAATTTATAGATTCGACACAAGGGGAGCCAAAGAATATTTGAAGGTATTAACAGCTGAGTTGTCAATTCAACCACACCTGGAGATTAATTATCTGTTGTAACGTGATCAGTAGCAAAGTAATATGATAGTTTTGATAATAGTGACAGCAGTAACAGTAATGGTAACAGTGATAGCAGTAGTTTTGTAACAAGTGCAACAGTAACAGCAGCAGTAGTAACTTAGCAAGATCAATATAAGATAAATTCGTAGGCATTGGATCAGTGACTTGTTGGATTATATTCATCATGAGACAGTTATAACCTAGGGCAATACGGCACTAGCTCCAGTTGATCAATATAATGTAGGCATGTATTCCATAAATAGTCATGCGTGCTTATGGAAAGAACTTGCATGACATCTTTTGTCCTACCCTCCCGTGGCAATGGGGTCCTATTGGATACTAAGGGATATTAAGGCCTCCTTTTAATAGAGAACCGGAACAAAGCATTAACACATGGTGAATACATGAACTCCTCGAACTACGGTCATCACCGGGAGTGGTCCCGACTATTGTCACTCCGGGGTTGCCGGATCATAACACGTAGTAGGTGGCTATAACTTGCAAGATCGGATCTAGAACATGGATATAATGGTGATAACATAAATGGTTGAGATCTGAAATCATGGCACCCGGGCCCAAAGTGACAAGCATTAAGCAAGGCAAAGTCATAGCAACATCAATCTTAGAACATAGTGGATACTAGGGATCAAGCCCTAACAAAACTAACTCGATTACATGATGAATCTCATCCAACTCCTCACTGACCAGCGAGCCTACGAAGGAATTACTCACTCCCATGGGGAGAATTATGGAATTGGCGATGGAGAAGGGTTGGTGATGACGAAGAATGAAGATCCCCCTCTTCGGAGCCCCAAATAGACTCCAGATCTGGCCTCCCGATGAAGAACAGGAGGTGACGGCGGATCCGTCTCATGGATGATACGTCTCCAATGTATCTATAATTTTTTATCGTTCCATGTTGTTATATTATCAATCTTGGATGTTTTACAATCATTTTATAGTCATTTTATATTATTGTTTGGTACTAACCTATTGATATAGTGCCAAGTGCGAGTTGCTATTTTTTGCATGTTTTTTACATCGCAGGAAATCAATACCAAACGGAGTCCAAATGCCACGAAACTTTACGGAGATTTTTATGGACCACAAGACACCTACCGGGCCCTGGCTGCGCCTGGGGGTGCTCCGAGGAAAGCACAACCCACCAGGGCGCGCTAGGAGGCCCAGGCACGCCCTGGTGGGTTGTGCCCACCTCGGGTGCCCCCCGGACCGCCTCTTTGCTCTATAAATACCCCAATATTCCCAAAACCCTAGGGGAGTCGACGAAATATTCATCCAGCCACCGCGGAGTCCAGAACCACTAGATCCAATCTAGACACCATCTCGGATGGGGTTCACCACCTCCATTTGTGCCTCTCCGATGATGCGTGAGTAGTTCTTTGTAGACCTTCGGGTCCGTAATTAGTAGCTAGATGGCTTCCTCTCTCTCTATATTCTCAATACAATGGTCTCTTGGAGATCCATATGATGTAAGTCTTTTGTGGTGTGTTTTTTGGGATCGATGAACTTTGAGTTTATGATCAGATCTATCTTTTTATATCCATGAAAGTATTTGAGTTTCTTTGATCTCTTTTATGCATGATCTCTTATAGCCTCATATTTCTTCTCCGATATTTGGGTTTTGTTTGGCCAACTTGATCTATTTATCTTGTAATGGAAAGAGGTGCTTTGTAGTGGGTTCGATCTTACGGTGCTTGATCACAGTGACAGAAGGGGAACCGAGATGGGGTCTATCTCTACATAGATAGATCTTGTCTACATCATATCATCGTTCTTATTGCATTACTCCATTTCTCCATAAACTTAATACACTAGATGCATGCTGGATAGCGGTCGATGTGTGGAGTAATAGTAGTAGATCCAGGCAGGAGTCGGTCTACTAATCTTGGACGTGATGCCTATGTAATGATCATTTCCTAGATATCGTCATGATTATTTGAAGTTTTATCAATTGCCCAACAGTAATTTGTTCACCCACCGTTTGCTATTTTTCTCGAGAGAAGCCACTAGTGAAACCTACGGCCCCCGTGTCTCTTTCTCATATTATTTGCCTTTGCGATCTATTTTCCTTTGCTTTTATTTTCAGATCTATTAAACTAAAAACACAAAAATACCTTTC
The DNA here is from genome assembly GCF_002162155.2 of Triticum dicoccoides. Taxonomy (NCBI): domain Eukaryota; kingdom Viridiplantae; phylum Streptophyta; class Magnoliopsida; order Poales; family Poaceae; genus Triticum; species Triticum dicoccoides. The sequence continues at coordinate 255,526,449 of NC_041392.1, read as the reverse complement.
TGCAATTTATTCTTATTTATTTTTATTTGGCGTTCGATCTATCAATCTACTACAATTTATCTCATGTATGTTTGCCTATCTTGAGGCGCTGTACCCGGAAGGGATTGACAACCCCTTTAACACATCAGGTTGCGAGGATTTGTTATCTGTGTGCCGGTGATGTTTACGTTGTGTTGCTCGGTTCTCCTACTGGTTCGATAACCTTGGTTTCACATATGAGGGAAATACCTACCGCTGTTGTGCTGCATCATCCCTTCCTCTTTGGGGAAATACTAACGTAGTTTCAAGCCGCATCAGTGGATCACGATAATTCTTTCTCCCTGATTTTTTCTGGAAAAAATAGGATTTTATAACGTCGGTTTCAGGGTCTGTGGGGCCACCAGGTGGGGACAACCCACCTGGGCACGCCAGGAGGGGCGCCCTAGTGGATTGTGCCCACCCAGGTGGCCCCCTCCGGTGGATCTTGGCTCCAGAAACTCTTGTTTATTGTATAAAAAATCCTCGCAAAGTTTTGTTCTATTCTGAGAACTTTTATTTCTGCACAAAAACAACACCATGGTAGTTTTGCTGAAAACAGCATCAATCCAGGGTTAGTTTCATTCAAATCATGCAAATTAGAGTCCAAAACAAGAGGAAAAGCGTTAGGAAAAGTAGATACGTTGGAGACGTATCACCACCATACCTACCTATTATGGCATTTCCATAGATATTCCGAGATATATTGCCATGCAACTTCCACCATTCTGTCACATGACTTGTGTGTTCATCATCATATTGCTTTGCATGATCATATAGAGCTGGCATGATATTTGTGGCACAACCACATGTTGGAAATATGCCCTAGAGGCAATAATAAAGTGGTTATTATTATATTTCCTTAATCATTATAAAGGTTTATTATTCATGCTATAATTGTATTGATCAAAAACTTAAATACATGTGTGAATACATAAGCAAATACCAAGTCCCTTGTAAGCCTCTACTAGACTAGCTCATTGATCAAAAACTGGTTAAGGTTTCCTAACCATAGACATGAGTTGTCATTTGATAACGGGATCACATCATTAGGAGAATGATGTGATGGACAAGGCCCATCCGTTAGCTTAGCATATGATCGTTCAGTTTATTGCTACTGCTTTCTTAATGTCACATACATATCCCTTCGACCATGAGATCATGCAACTCTCGGATACCGGAGGAATACCTTGTGTGCTATCAAACGTCACTTCATAACTAGGTGACCATAAAGGTACTCTACAGGTATCTCTGAAGGTGTCTGTTGAGTTGGCGTGAATCAAGATTGGGATCTGTCACTCCGTATGACAGAGAGGTATCTCTGGGCCCTCTCGGTAGTACAGCATCACAAGAAGCTTGCAAACAAAGTGACTAAGGAGTTAGTTACAAGATAATTATTACGGAATGAGTAAAGATACTTGCCAGTAACAAGATTGAACTAAGTATGGAGATACCAACGATCGAATCTTGGGCAAGTAACATACCGACGGACAAAGGGAACTGCCTATGTTGTCATAAAGGTTTGACCGATAAAGATCTTCGTAGAATATGTAGGAACCAATATGGGCATGCAGGTCCCACTATTGGTTATTGACCAGAGAAGCGTCTCGGCCATGCCTACATCATTCTCTAACCCGTAGGGTCCGCACGCTTAACATTTGTTGATGATATAGTATTATATGAGTTATGTATGTTGGTGACCGAATGTTGTACGGAGTTTCGGATAAGATTGCGTTCATGACGAGGAGCTCCGAAGGTAAAGATTGATATATTGGATGATAGTATTTGGTCTTTGGAAGAGTTTCGGAATGCACCGAATAATTATCAGATCACTGGAAGGGGTTCCGAAAGGCCATCGGGAGTTGTTGGGCTTAACGGGCCAAGAAGAGGGGAGCACACCAGCCCACAGGGGGGCGTGCCCACCTCCTAGCCGCTGTCCCTGGGAAGGAAAGAGGAGGGGCTGGCCCCCTCCTGCCTTTCTCCACGCAAGGGAGAAGGAAGGGGAGGCGCCATAAGGCAGCCGGCCCCCTTTCGTTTCCCCCCACGCGCCAAGAACGAAGGGGGTGTCTAGGGCAGGCGGCCGCCGACCCCCTTGGGGTGCACCTAGGGCTGCCTGCCCTCCCCCTCCACCTATATATATGAGAGGAGGGGAGGAGGCGCCACACACCACGAATCCCCAAGCAGTGTGCGGCGCCGCCTCTCCCTCTAGTTCGTCCTCCGCTCTAAACTATTGTGCTTGGCAAAGCCCTGCAGAAATAGTTTTCACCACCACCGTCACCACGCCGTCGTGCTTCCAGAACTCATTTATTACTTTTCCTCTCTTGCTGGATCGAGAAAGCGAGGACATCATCGAGTTGAACATGCACTGAATGCGGAGGTGCCGTGCGTTTGGTGCTTGATCGATACGGATCGTGAAGTTGTACGACTACATCAACTGCGTTGATAAACGTTTCTGCTTAGCGATCTAAAAGGGTATGTAGATGTTCTTACCTCTCGTAGCTATGCATCTCCATGAATAGATCTTGCGTGTGCGTAGAATTATTTTGTTTTCCATGCAACGTTCCCCAACACCAGCGTTCATCATTATTATACATGTTACGCTAGATCATTGCACATCCTGGTACACTGCCAGAGGCATTCATATAGAATCATATTGTTTCAGTTATCGAGTTGTAAGTAAATAAAAGTGTGATGATCATCATTATTAGAGCATTGTCCCCGTGAGAAAATGATGATGGATACTATGATTCCCCCACAAGTCGGGATGAGACTCCGAACGAAAAATTAAAAAGAAAAAGGAAAAAATGAGATATAAAGAGGGCAGGGGCAATGTTACTATCTTTTTACCGCACTTGTACTTAAGAGTAGCACCATGTTTTTCATATAGTGAATCTCCTAAGTTATCACTTCCATATACTAGTGGAAATTTTTCATTATATATAGTACTTGGCTTGTATATTCCGATGATGGGCTTCCTCAAATGCCCAAGGTCTTCATAAGCAAGCAAGTTGGATGCACACCCACTTAGTTTTCAGTTTAAGCTTTCATACACTTATAGCTCTTAGTGCATCTATTGCAAGGCAATCCCTACTCCTCACAATGACATGGATTAATGGGCATCTCCATAACCCATTGATTAGCCATGTTGATGCGAGACTTTCTTCCTTTTTGACTTCCCTTATTGATCTCTAACACCACATTCTATTTCACCTATAGTGTTATATCCATGTCTCATGCTCATGTATTGCGTGGGGTTAAAAATGCTGATGCGCATTAGAAGTACAATCCAATTGTCTGGTTTGACACCGGGGTGCTCATGATTTATATTTATGCGGTGAAGGCGGAGTCATGCCATGCTAACATGATAAAATGAATAGGGATAACATTCGTTAAGGATCATATATTTTGAAAAATTAATGATTATGCTTCTTATGTTCATGGATATTATTATGTTGATATTGTTACTTCATCGTTTCTCAATAATTATACCGTAAAGAGATTACATGATACACATGTTAGGTAGCATTTCACATCAAAATTCTATATTTATTATTATCTACTCGAGGACGGGCAGGAATTAAGCTTGGGGGTGTTGATACGTCTCCAACGTATCTATAATTTTTGATTGTTTCATACAATCATATTATCAATCTTGGATGCTTTATATGCATTTTTATGTTATTTTATATCATTTTTGGGACTAACCTATTAACCCAGTGCCCGGTGCCAGTTCCTGTTTTTTTGCTTGTTTTTGGCTTTGCAGAAAATCAATACCAAACGAAGTCCAAACACGATGAAACTTTATGGTGATTTGTTATGGACCAGAAGGGACCCTAGAAGGTCCAGGAGGAGGCCAGAAGACCTACAGGAGAGCCACGAGCTCAAAGGGCACGCCCTAGGGGGGTAGACACGCGCGCCCATGAGCTCATGGGCCCCATGTAGCCCCGGTTGACCTAATTCCACCTCTATAAATTCGTAAATATTTCCAAACCAACAGAGAGCCACCCGAACACTTTTTTCGCCGCCGCAAGCTTCTATTCTTCCAAGATCCCATCTAGAGGCCTTTTCCGGTACTCTGTCAGAGAATTGATCATGGAGGGCTTCTACATCATCCTTGCTGCCTTCCGATGATGCATGAGTAGTTCACAACAGACCTACAGGTCCATAGTTAGTAGCTAGATGACTTCTTCTCTCTCTTTGATCTTTAATACAATGTTCTCCTCGATCGTCTTGGAGTTCTATCCAATGTAATCTTCTTTTGTGGTGTGTTTGTTGGGATCCAATGAATTGTGGGTTTATGACCAGATTATTCATTGAAAGTAATTGATTGTTTTCTGAACTTTATTATGCATGATTGTTATAGCTTTGTATTTCTATCTGATCTATCCATTTGGTTTGGCCAACTAGACTGATTTATCTTTAGTGGGAGAGGTGCTTTGTAATGGGTTCAATCTTGCGGTGTCCCCACCCAGTGACGGAAGTGGTAGCAAGGCACGTATTATATTTTTGCTATTAAGGGTAAAGCAAAGGGGTTTAATCATATTGCTTGAGTTTACATTGTCTAAATCATGTCATCTTGCTTAAGGCATTACTCTGTTTGTCATGAACTTAATACCATAGATGCATGCTAGATACTTGTTGATTGGAGGAGTAATAGTAGTAGATGCAGGCAGGTGTCGGTCTACTTGTCACGGACGTGATGCCCATATACATGATTATTGTCATAAAGACATCATAACTATGTGTTTTCTATCAATTGCCCAATAGTAATTTGTTTACCCACCATATGATATGTGTTCGAGAGAGAAGCCTCTAGTGAAAACTATGTTGTGAAACATAGTAGGAAACAAAAAATACACGCCTACGCACACCTAAGATCAATATGAAGATGCATAACATGTTGTAATCAACGATCATTACTAACTCCGAGTTGCAGCAGAAGAAGACGAGTGGGTGCAGATCGTACTTGAAGTCTCTCCTACCATAGACGAACAATCCCGCGAACCTCCCACGAATGATCCCTTGAATAGAAGACCAAACTCACGGCCTCTCCATAGATTGCAAGCATATGGTCTTCACGATCCTGCAATGCTTCGCTGTCTAGAGCTAATCGTCGCTGGAGAATTCAAGGGAAAAGAAGAGAATCGCACATGGCTTCTCTATTATGAGGATTTAGAGAGAACTAGAACTAGATCTAGTCTAGATCATACTAGACGAGAACTAGGTCAAGAGAGAACTAGAGGAGCCTCCAAAACTTGTGTTCTAGGGCTAGCCCTGCCCTTCTATTTATATGTTGGGCCTTAGGGTTGTAACTTGGGGAGGGGTCTCCCGAAAGTCAGTTTGGAATGTAAAGATGAGTCCTTCTTGGACTCCAGGGCTAAACGCCATGGTTCCCGGCGTACGTAGACGCCACGGGCTCCAGCGTCTGGCCCAGGGTAGACGCCATGAACCCTGGCGTCTAGCCACTGCCTTCCATACAACTCCTTTGTGCACCGACCTAAAGCCTCGTGGGCCTTACCCTTTGGCCCAGCCAAGGTGTATTCTTACCATGGACCCTCTGGATTTATCCGAAAGGTTCCATAACCTTTTGGACATTTCCAGAAGTTCCTAGGACCTTACCAGAACCTCCGAAAACATTTCTGGAAATATCCGAAACTCTTTCGAAACTCTCTCGAAACTATTTCTTATATTCCCGGAACTTTTGTGACAATATTTTCTCATAACTCTCACTCCACTAACACTCAGAAGATTGTGATTACATTAAGCTTGTGACCTTGTAGGTTCGGTAACTCATAGACATGAACAAAACACCTTTGTTCAATGCCCGACAGCGGAACCGTGGATGTCCATATCGATCCATGTGAGCACATGAATGGTATTTGAGTGAACCTTTGGCAATCATGTGATGTTCCCTTTTCTTTGCGATACTTTACAAAACCCGAGGTGCATCTGTACCCTCCTGAGTCTTCACATGCTCATTATACCATTATCCTCGTTATCGGTTTTGTTCCTTTTTCTCATTGTTGTGTTCCGGCATCCCCGTGACGTAGTCACCTGTGTCTCGCCAGACAATGATGGATGTCCTCACACTAAGAGTGCCCTAAGAATATCTCTACGTCGTCGGAGGAGCAAATCCCACTCTCGAGCTATCTAGTTCCTTGTCACACTTTCTGATGAACCTGTAAGTTGTCGTTATGATCACCGTGTTACATATGACATTTGAGCAACCCCAAAGCTCACTGTACACGGTAAGAAATGACTATGATACTCTCATGGTCTAAGGAGAAAAATCACATGTTAACACTCTGTGTTATTACAATTGATTATAGACGATATTAACTCAGTTCATACAGACAAGATTGAGTTGATTCAATATGATCGTTCTTCCAACGTCATAATCTCAATGTTGTTTTAGGACTATCATTACACTTAACAATATCCTAAGATCCGGAAAACGTGATCACCAACAACAATTGAGCTAGTCCAGGAGGCAAGACTAGGAACCTTTTCTTTTACCGTTTATCATTCCATATGTGCATATGAGTTTTCCACTGAATCGCATATTTCAGGATCATAGCAGTTATAGCATGAAATATAAATGCTTAGTTATGAATATGGAAACATAATAATACAATATTGGTGCCTCGAGGGCATATTTCCAACAAACTATGCCCCCCAGGTCTACTTTAATCATATTATAAAAGCCAAAAATATCTTGCTGCAATTTATTTACTTTTATTTCGTTTTGCAGTTTACCTATCTATCTATACAAGATTTGATCCTTGCAAGTAACGAGTTTAAGGGGATTGACAACCCTCTTGCTCGTGTTGGGTGCAAGTATTTGCTTTTGTGTGTGCATGTGTTGTTCACTAGGGTTTGGTTGGTGCTCCTATTGGTTCGATAAACCTTGGTTCTCATTGAGGGAAATACTTATCTCTAATGTACAACTTCACCCTTCCTCTTCGGGGGAAATCCCAACATAGCTCACAAGTAGCACTAACTATGGTCGAGAGCCACGACATTGAGGTATTGAGGCGACCTCTACATGCAAGATACATGCCTTGAAAGAATGTCTTTAGGAACACCAATTGATGCAACAGGTGACGCGACATCATCTTCATCGTGCCCGAGTGGTGATGAAACATCAAGCTGACAAGCAACGCACTGAAAGGACATTTGCAATTGGCGATGTTGTCTTTGGAAAGTTGCATCCCTATGTGCACACTTCAGTTCACAAATGTGCCAACCACAAGCTAGCTTTCAAGTGCTTGGACCGTTTAAGATTATTCAGGAAGTCAATAGTCATATACAAGCTAGTGCTACCTGAGAACTCCAAAGTTCATCCAGTATTCCATGCATCCCTTCTGTACAAGGCACTCCTCCCAGGTATGACGACATCATTTGAACCCCCAATACCTACTTACCTTCATGTTGAAATTCTCAACCGTTGCTGGTGCTAAACATCGCAAAGGCATCACGAGCAAATCCTAGTGCGCTGTCTGACCCTGCCTTCCCCCATACCACTTGGGAAGACATCATCGCCATCTTGGAGCTTTTTGCAACTTCAATGCCTTGTAGGAAAACCACCTCTCGAGAAGGGAGGAGTGTTATGGCTCGGGCAGAAATGTTGCCATGGTAACTTCCATCTGAAAGCTCAAGCAAAACCGCTGTTGTGGTAGCCAAATACAATGTCATGGCAAGACTTCCTGTCACGGGAACCAATCAAGGGGAAGGTCCATCATCGCCAACATAGCTAGGACCATCCACCACAATGTGGAGTATGTAGGACCGAAATGGGTCAATGACAAGATCCCATCCATCTTAATGCCAAGGCTACTTAACGCAAAGGGGCATAACAGTAGAAAGCATTCGCATAGGATCAGGCACGACAAAGGCATCGACAACTCTCTTCTTCCTTTGTTTTCCTTTATTCTCTCACATAAACAAGTGTAGTTGAGACAATATCCCTGTAAACGTGTTGCTTGTGAGTGAAATATAGACCGGGACTCTAACGTGGGAGCCCATGGCGCAGAGCGCAGGCACGCGGAGAGCGTCGAGAACATGATCTACATCTAGGATGACAACAACATGGAGAGGAGAAGAGTGTTTGAGCGACGTAGGCACGACGACGACCACAGGTGGATCATGCGTACGTAGGGGGCCACACCACATGTGATCTTCTCATGCTTCATTCCAGGCCATCATCAAAGCGGAGACGGGCATTGTGGCCTTGCTGAGCAGGAGAGACGTGCCCGCCTCCGCACGTAGAAGGGTGGAGGTTTGCTGACCCGCAGCGATGTCATGTCGCGGGGCGGAGAGGGGATGACGGCATCCCGAGGCTTGTCATTCTTAGCAACGATGAGGCACGAGAGGCCGACATCGAGGCCCTTCGCGTACCAGCCCAAGAGGGTGAAGAGACGCAAGGGACAACGCAGTCAGCAGACAACTGATTTTTACATACTCCCTCCATCCATGAATCAGTGTTCATATAGAAATTTTAAGACATATTATGAAGTAGAATAAAAATGCATTGGGAAGGTGCGAGCCAACATCTCTCTCCTCTTTAATATCCCACCCCTAATGAGCTAAGTGCATGTAGAAAATGAGATCATGTGTTGAATGTCATTAATTTTGATTACCGTGTGATGAGAGAGAACATTTTGTTTCTACTTTAAAGTGCATTGGTAAGATAGAAGTACACTTTTTTGCACGTTAATATGTGTCTCATTAATAAAATAAAAATTCAGTTACAAGCCCACATAAATGTTGATATTACAGGACTGAAAAGATAGGATAATCCTACACACAAAAATCAGCGTCTATCCCTCTCCATCGAGGGAAAGGAGACATGTCACCTCTTCACCCGAGCTCAACGCGGCTCCATCGCTGATCTGCAGCTTTACGGACCTCCAAAGTAGTTTGCCTGAAGCAAAATCATTGTCATTGAAAGAATCAGATCGGGGCAACGTGTCCCCGGACACGCCATCAAACTCCAGAACTGACACCCCCGCACGACTACGATGTCGGAGGAGAAACTGTCAGCCTTCAACCACCAACCCAACACATGATGCACCTTCTTCCAACTATCACCTGCGTAGACAACCATCTGCGCGTACTCCCGGACAACAAAACCTCCCTGCTCCACCGTGACGTCGGAGACAATGCCACAACAACGTGGATAGAGCAGAAGGAGAGACACACCTGAAGGGGTCACCGCCGCCGCCTCGCCGACACCATCCATGAACCCTATCACCGCCGATATGAAGGATTTGTGGATAAATTTTGAATGCCAAATATACACTTAATTATTCGTGGACGAAGAGAGTATACTAGCAAAATACGATGTGTTACACCGGGAACAACTTTGTTCTAGTAGTTCAAGGTAGGAAGATCTTGATTAGATTGAGATTGAGATATGGTGTGAACCCATAATTCATATGCAAAGGTAAGGAAATATATGATGTGATTGAGATTGTGTATGTACAACCACGCGAGTTTGTTTTGTTATTTGCTTGCAAGGGATTTCTTGCTATTAACGATTTATTTACCCAAATGATAGTGCCTACACGTGTGGCACTTATCAACATGCCCACACACATTTGATGTTGTTCGATCCATTTGCACAAATTTTAAAGTAATTGCCATCTGAGTGAAGAGCCACGTAAACACTCAGCGTCGTGTGGGCGTTATCATTTAGTGCCACACGTGTGGGTGCTCCTCGCTCGAACGGACACAGGAGCGCTCGCCCGAATGTGTGGGCGAAATTGCTCTTCGCCCACATAACGCTTACATGGTGATAGATGGCAATTACATGTGTATATGTGGCAACTAGTTAATCACACACGGCAACTATGGTTGACCATATATGTCAACTATGGTTTAACCACACACACAACTACTAGAGGTGTGCATATATGGCAACTAGTTAATCACACACGACAACTATGTTTGATAATACATGACAACTATGGTTTAACCACACATGACAACACCAATTATTACACATGCCAACTATATCTAATGATACATGGCAGACATAGCAACTACAGTTAATTACACATGACAACTAAAGTTGATTATGCGCTCAGGGGTGAGGGTGGGCAAGTTGCCACAGGGGGTCATGTGGGTCGTCGTAACTGCGCCCAAATGTGTGGGCAATATTAATGTTCGCCCACACAAAGACGTGTGGGCTGTCTCCTGGATATGACGACACAACTCATATGGTCGGGTATCCATTGTGCCACATGTGTGGCAATTATTGGCGTCCTTTATTTAATTTATGTTGATCGCTTTGCAAGAAATTTCTTTCCCTGAAAATGAGGAGATAGGGGTTGGTTTGGAAAAATAATAATGAGGGTTATCACATGGTTTGAAAAAAGGACAACGCTAACGCCCACACATGTGGTGGGAGCAAAACTCGCCCATATGTCCTATAACACACATACTACGACACGTCACCGTTTGTATGCATGTGGAAATCTTTTTAGATTTTCAGTTTTTAAAATGTTTTATCTCTTAAATAAAAAATCCAATTAAAAATCCATTTTTATCATTAAATCACTCGCGACGAGATCTTCGAAACTAGATCTCATATCAATATATTTCGACGAATTTTTTTGGGTTAAAAATTGCCATGTCTATTGCACATGAATTGCCATGGTGCTTACACTGAAGTTGCCATGATATGTTTCAGTTATTTTCTTCTACATTTAAAAGTAAATTTTAACATATTATAAAATGGGGAATTAAGAAACTAGACTTGTCATGAACCATAAACTAAAATTGCCATGATACATGCACTTAAAATTGCTACGGTTCATACAAAAATAATTTTTATGGTCAAAGTACTGGAATTGGCATCATCAAAATACTAAAATTGCCATGCTCTCTAAACTAAAATTGCCACATAACAACTTTAGTTTAAGCACTATGACAACTACAGTGTAAACATCATGGCAACTTTTGGGGGAAAAAATCATCGAAACATATCAACATGAAGTCTAGTTTTGAAGATCTCGTCGAGACAGATTTAATGGTGAAAACGGATTTTTAATTGGATTTTTTAATTCGGAGATAAAAAAATTAAGCCGAAAACCAAAAAGAATTCTGCTGATGTCATCTGTTTTGATGTGATAAAATGAATGGTAATGAAAGCGTGTGGGCAATGTGTAAAATGCCACATATGTGGGCGTTAATTTTTTCGTTGAAAAAAAATTGGTAGTAAGGTAGGGGGGCATGTATCGATGAGAGCGGTGAAAGCGGAACCCACAAACTCCCCTTTAATAGTATAGAGATTTAACAGTTGAATTGCATTACTTAGATATTCCTCTCTGTATTACTATCATGTACTGAATGAATTATAAAAAGAATATAGATCATATAGAAGCATATCGTGTCCTTTACATTCCACAAATGGCGTACTCTGATGTACGCCCAACATCATATTAACTGAGACAATATTGTAAACATTAGCTTGCAGCAGATCCTGAACTAGAAATGGAGTACTTTGGAAGGTTGAACTGTAATCTTCGCTCTACAAAGTCCGGTGGCCGCTGGTATACAATGGAAGCAGCATGGATGAGGATGCGGGCAGTCAATCCCCAGATTACGTACTTCCGGTTTTCTTTCTCATAGTCGAAGTACTGAATTGTGAAGACTTGCCCCATCCGTTCTCTCTCCTCGGATCTCCTGTTCTCATCCTGCATCAGGGGACAAATGACATCCAATACATTACAATATCCATCTTAGCAAAACAAGACCGATTCCTTTCCATTGTTGGCAAGAATGGTCATTTGGTCTGGCTGCGCCTAACAAAGTTCTCAATTCTTGCTAAATAGCTAAGTATACATATCGCTGTACCTTAAGTTGTATGGTAATTCATGCAGTAACCTTTTTTTTGTTTCTTTGTATGCCGCAAACTGATCATTTGAAGTATAAACTGAAACTATCATAAGCATCCAACCAAGGCTGCAACAGTTACTACCCATAAAATCATAAATGAAAAAAGAATGAATAAAGTGTGTACCTTAATTAGCATGTGAGAACACAAAGACACTAACCTTGAGGAACATCTCCAGGGGTACATCGAAAATGTCATCAACCTCGTGGATGTTGGGAACAGGTTTAAATCCTTCTATATCTGAGAGTATGCCAACAATAGGAACAACTACCAGAAGATGCTGCGACAGACATTGAGAATGTTAACCTTAATGAATCTTGAGGCTGTAGATATAACTTTAACACTGAATGAACTATGGAAGTTTACTAATTCAAACTTTAAAAGTGACATCTTGTTAAAACTCAAAACAGTGAGGAGCACAAAATTTTGTTCTGGACTTGGATTGTAAATGTTATGAACAAAATAAAGTGCTACTGATCAGACAATTGCAAATTGTGCAACTCAATTACATGGTTTACATATAAAAAATCATTGGGCTCTCGCTCTAGCAGTGGCAGCAAAAATGCAATTCAGTTTAAGAGTTTAGCTTTGTTGTTGTTATGGAAACAATTTTCGACTAGGGGTATCCTTAGTAGTGTGGCTAGTGAAATGTAAGTAGGGTTCTGTACGACGGCCTTATAGCGACGGTCATCGTACACCAACAAAGTGACACATCGTAGTTTTTTAAATAGGCTGTGAGGAACGTCTAGAACGTGTTATGTGAGGAACATTTAGAACGTCGCCGCTTCCGACAACTCTCGACGATCCGAGCCTTACAAGGTCCCTCGAACTCCAAAACCCGACCACCTAGTGAACGAAAGTACATGCCTATGGGCGGCTATTTTATATCCTAGTGGTCCTTGACAAATGACCAAGGCCCTTGAGGGTGGTAGGTTGGAGGGATACATGGGTAAATGATGGTCCATGGGTGTATGAAGACTAGTCAAAGACGGAGGTTTTTTTAGGCTGTCACAGGCGGAGGTGTCCATGGCTCATGGTGAGCCATGCATTCTCATTCATTCATGAATGGGCCTTGGCTAGCTGCACCTCATCTTAAACTGGGCTTCTTTGCTTCTCTGTCTTCATCTTTGACTTGGTCTTCTATTTATCCCTCTTCCTTTGACTTGTTGACCATGAGGACTTGCTTGGACTTTTGTTGACCATGGTGGCTTGCTTGGACTTATGTTGACCGTTTATGTAGATGCCATTTAGGACTAAGTGGAACCCCTGGTATAATATAGCTATTTCTTCAACAAGCTTCCACTAAATATCAAAATAATATGATCCCAACAGTTAGTGGAATCTTTTCTATAACTAGCTAAATGATTGTGCATTGTTGCAGGATTTACTTTTTTGTTATATACTATCAGTTGTTTAAACACTTGTGCAAAATGAAAAACTATTATCTTGAAAATTACATCAACCGAAACAGCCATATGTCCTCCATAGAATGGATGACAATAGTGGTAATCCCTAGTAACTTTAAAGGTGAACAAACCGCCACCGCTCAGAACTTTATAAGAGTAAAGATAAAGATTTCAAATGAGTTTTCTGTGATGATATGACAAGTACCAAAGTAATCTTCTGATACATTTGACAAGTCTGATTTAAATGCTTAATTTATTACATGATGTTGAACCGGTATGGGCCCAGCGCGGAGGTTGCTGCTGAGAAGTGCTGTGGTGATTTGCTGCTGCTGTTTGAGAAAGAGAAGTAGTTCTGCTGCTGCTGCTGCTGCTGCTTGCTGTTGGTGGTGAGAAGGAGGTTGTCTCTGCTGCTGCTACCGGGGGTGGCCGCAACCCGATGGGTGAACCAAAAGTCATTGCTCAGGCTTTTGAGAAGCTCGCTAAGATCCTTCTGGAGTCGAACTCTGGGGCCATCGTTCCTCAACAGGAAGTGGGTCAGAAGCACGAACTGTCGCCCATGGACATGAAGCTAGAAGGGGCCACCAACTATCTAAGCTGTCCGGAGGGCATTGCTGGCTGTGGAGCAGAAGGAGCTTGATGGGCACTTGTTGGGTGCTGTTGATGAACCAGGAGACAAGACTACCGCGGAAGGAAAGAGGTGGAAAGTCATAAACTCTGTGCTCATTGACTGGTTGTTGAACTCGGTGGTGCCCTCCATTGGACACTCTGTGGAGGGGCTATCCACATTCACTGCGATATGGAAGACTGGTAGAACCAGGGTCCTACCGGACCTGCTCCGGAGGTTGTAGGGAAAGGATGGAGCGGGACGGGGCGATGATCGGGCGCGCCGGCGGCTGGGCGCCGTCGCGTCGGAGGGAGATGGCGGCGGCGGCTAGGGTTCCGACTCCTCTGGGAGCCGGGCAATAGGGATAATAATATTCTTATTGCTTAATTCCAAAAAGAGTCTTACAGCCTATATTTATAACCTAGATAACTTGCATAAGAATTAACCTAAGATAACTTGCATAAGAATTAATCTAAGATAACTTGTGGGCTAAGATTGCCCGGTGGGCCTAGCTAAACCGGCCATAACACTTCTCCCCGCCTGCACAAACAGCTCGTCCTCGAGCTGTAAGGTGGGGAAGCGCTTGCGGAGCTCCTCGAGGCGATCAACCAGCGTCAAACACCTTCTCGACGGCTGGGGCAGCCAGGTCGGCGGCGACGGCGTCCTCCGGAATGTAGTCTGCAACCTCCAGGTAGAAGAGTCGCGGGCAGGCATGGCCGGGCGTGTAGGGCTCGTCGCAGTTGAAGCACAACCCTTGGCGGCGACGCTCGAGTAGCTCGGCTGAGGTGAGCCGGCGAAACGGGCGCGCCACGGTCGCGGCTAGGGGTGTCGTAGAAGCCTGCGCAGGCCGACCCTGCGCGGAATCCGGCCCGGGTAGCGACCCAGTGCTCCGGGACGGTGATTCATGCTGGATGGCCACCGCGCGGCGCTCGAACGCGCGGGCGTAGTACATGGCAGACTGGAGATCCTGGGGTCCCCGAAGCTCCACGTCCACGCGGATGTGATCCGGAAGTCCACCGACAAAGAGGTCGGCCCGCTGCTGCGCCGTCATGCCCGACGCATGGCAGGCCAGGGCCTGGAAACGGTTGGCGAAGTCCTGCACCGTGGAGGTGAAGGGAAGGCGGCTGAGCTCCGCCAGGCGGCTCCCGCGAACTGGAGGCCCAAAAAAGCGAAGGAGGTAGAGCTCGCGGAAGCGCTCCCAAGGGGGCATGCTGCCCTCGTCCTGCTCGAGGGCGTAGTACCAGGTCTGGGCTGCACCGCGGAGGTGGTAGGATGCCAGCCAAGTGCGCTCCGACGCGAGCGTGCGCTGGCCACGGAAAAACTGCTCACACTGGTTGAGCCAGTTAAGCGGGTCCTCCGTGCCGTCATAAGTGGCGAAATTGATCTTGGCAAACCGTGGCGGCGTCTGGGTCGGCGCGCCATGGCCGACCGGCTCGGCGGTGCGGAGCAGTGATGATGACAACGCCCAGTCAACGGTGGGGAGACCGTCGTAGGCCCTCGCGAAGCCGGACGAGGCCCCAGACTGCAGCGTGGGTACCGGTGGGTCCCCAGCCTCTGTGTAATCTGGCGGTGGCGACGTCCCGGTTAGCCAAGTCGGGATCGGGGACGATGATGGCGGAAGCCAGACCTACTGGATCGGAAGTCCTCCCGGTGTGGACTGGCCCAATCCGAAGCTGGGCGACAGCGGTGGGAGCTGAACCGGCGCGGGCGGCGCGGCTGGGGCCGGCACGGGCCACTGCGGCGCTGGGGCGGGCGCAGGAGGCGCGGGTGGCGCCGCGAGAACCGGTGCGG